>NC_092350.1:92626474-92926474 GCF_963676685.1 Mytilus edulis
GTTCCAGACCATATGAGTATTTGGACCGTACGCGTACGGTCCGGAACGTATACGTATACTCGTATACGGTCCGACCATACGCGTACGGTCGGACCGTATGAGTATACGCGTATGGTCCAATACGTGCTGACCATACATGTTATTGGATCATATGGGTTACATTTAAACAGAAGTGGGACATTTGAAGAAGTATCGTATCTGTATCTGATACGTTGACGTATCTAAACGTATCTATTAATTATTGTTAAAATACATATAGCAATCGAGAGAATATGCCAAAGAGTTGGAAAACATAGTGAAAGGACGATGACATTTCGTTGTCTCTTTCACTTTTAATAACTGTATACCAAAATCATGAATTTTTAAATCTAGCTTTACATGTATTGCCCTAAAAGTTATGTTTCTACGATACATATTCACACTACCTATTACACAATTTTGATTGATTGATTGTTAGTTGCTTAACGTCCAGTAGTAACACAACTATGAAAACAGAAGCTAACATTTACACACATTTTTTTTTAACAATCAAGTGTTTTTCGTATCAATCCATATACTTGTATATGTTTTTAACACTCGATGTTTAAATCAGTAGAATAACCTAGGCGTGAAGTTGAATTATAAAACAAATAAAGGTATTTGTTTGGCTTTATAACTATTTTGATCTGAGCGCCACTGATGAGTCTTATGTAGACGAAACGCGCGTCTGGTGTATTTAATTATAATCCTGGTACCTTTTTAACGTTAACAATATTTATACGCTCACTTTAAATTTGCTGATAAATGGGGTCTGAACCTTTCAACATCAGCAGAGTCGGATTAATGATCGACTGATACCAATAATAATACATTTATGAATTAGCAGGCAATAGTTTTTTTCAAACATTAAAAATAAAAGAAAACAAAAATTGTCATCACTCTTTTCCCTTTTGTTTCCTCTCTTTTTCCTGTTCTCGCAATTTTTATCACAGTTTTTTACTCAATCATTAGCATTTTTCAGGGGTTTTATTTAAATTTCTGTCTTAAAAGTGATGATTCAAGGTTTAAATATCGAGTGTAAAGTTATAAACGAGTAAACATAAATTGATTGAAAACTATCGTGTAATAAAAAAAGTGTGCTAATGACCGAAAGACATCTAACAAACAAAAAATCAAAAAATATAAAAAAATATAAAAAAGAAGATGTGGTATGATTGCCAATGAGACAACTATCCACAAAAGACCAAAATGACACAGACATTAACAACCATAGGTCACCGTACGGCCTTCAAGAAACCCATATAAACATGTAATTTCTAAACACATAAATAGTCAATTATACGCAATAACCCATTATACGTTCATATACATCAACGTATCAGATACGGATACGATACGTCTTTAAATGTCCCACTTCTAGTAAACATTAATTTCAATCTTTAACTTAGTTTTACCAATTGTTTTTATTACAATTAGACGGATAAAATGAATAAACGAACAATTGAAATTATTTTGTTTTGTTTAATTGTATATCTAAATCTTATTTTGGTACTCTCGCCCAAGGTGACACTTTGATATCACAAGTAACTTGATATTTTTTACATTCACATGTTTGCAGTTCATGTATGAACCTTTGCATTTGCATTTGTTTTTTATAAAGTTGCTAAATATTATAAAACAATTGTCCTGCCACGTTATGTTTACCTCCGATATCTTCAATTTCAGTGAACGTATTACTGATCGACATGCTAAATACAAGAGATTAACAGATTTGATTATCGTGAATTTTTTGTAATAGTTAGAATATAAAGTTTTTATTTTAATTACACTTGAACTTTTTATATTTCTTTGGGAGTTAAGTTATGTTGATTTGTTATATGCATTTGTATCTAATAAACTTGACAACCTTCTTAATGTTAGTCAGACCGTATGCGTACGGTCCGATCGTATGAGTATTTTGAAAAAGTACGCATACGGGCCAGACCGTACGCGTACGGTCCAAATACTCATACGGTTTGGAACATATACATATATGTCATGTGAATGAACTGGTTCTGTATTTCCTTGCCATTTTTCAACCACAAATAGGCGTAATAAAGGTACGTTTAGCCTATTTTTGTATTTTTGTACTGTTTTTAAGTTAGCCAAAATTACCTTTAGTTGTCGTCGGTAAGAATGTGTCAAAACCTACAAAAAACGAAAACATTTACAACTAAGATTCAAATCAATTCAAACGATTGGTAAACAACTATCATATTCCTGACTTGGTACATGAATTCTGTAGAAAATAGAGGATTAAACCTGGTTTTATAGCTAGATAATCCTCTGAAATGTATGAAAATGGGTGAACAAAACAAACAGAAATAGTAGTGAAGATATGTCTAACGAATTTGGGAAAAAATCTATTTTTCGTTATTAACATTTGTATGAAGGAAGTGGTATAGTGTTTCCGGTCTGTATTTGTGGGTCTTCTTTTAAAAAAAATGACTTTTTGTAATTTTAACGTACATGATACAACAACATAAGATCTGAAAGCTAAACATGTCACATGATATTACCTCAGGATGTGTCTACATATTGAGTTATTGAGAAAATAACTATTTTGGCTAATTTAGTGTTGAAATAAATTAAATTAAACTCATAATCGATACTAGGCTTAAAGTTTGGATACCAGACCGCGTGATTCGTCTACAAAATTACCATCAGTAATGGCTGAATAAAATGTAGTCACAAAGGCCAAGATAAAGTAGAAAGTTTATGATCAATGAAACCATGTTTTATTTCATATATCTTGGGCAAATAATTGTGCACCAAACTACCCACATTCACGTACATTCAGTTCGTCTCCGCTGTTTGTTTGCCGAAAGCCACACAAGTGGCGTTATTCTATTTATCTATCAAGCGTTTAAAATGTGCATGCTCATTTTAATGAACTCTATGTTTTACGGTATTTCTGTTGTTGGAGTTTATTACCAGCACTCTCTTACTTGTATAAGGCTTAGGATTTTCTTTAGGATTTTAGCATCGCGCATCACGAAAGAGACATTAGTTGTCTAGATATGCATCTAATGAAGTAAAATTTGCCCCCGTTGATGTTATTGTAGTTTAAACAATATCAAATTAAGTACCGAACTGCAAGGTAAATTTCAAAAGGGTAAATGTCTATGAAACCTTAGAAATGAATTGTTTGACCTCGTCAGCCAACTGTGCGAATGGTTTTTATCAACATACGTTTCGGAAAAGACATACGGTTGAGTTTGTCCATTGTTGAACGGTTAGTGTCTTGCGGAAATTTTTCTTATTGGCAATCACACCAAATCTTCTTATTTTCATATTCATAAAACTTGAGTCTGGTCTTATTTGTATCATTGATGAAATGAAATAATGATAAAGAGAAGTAAAGGATACAAAATTGACATTCAAACTCGTAATTGTAAAATAAACTGACAACGCCAAATGTTACTAAAAAAGAAAAGTCAAACATACACATAACATTACTCAAATCACAACATCAAAAACATAAGACGGAACAAAAACAGGAGATGATCTCTAGTGCACAGGAAGGGTAAACAAATTCTGCTGTTCATGTGGCACCCGTCGTCTTGTTCATGTTAGTACAAATCCGGTGATAAGTCCAATTTTATAAACCACTTTCGGGAAAAGGGGACCAGATTGTAGTTACAACAACTGGAACATATCTGTCGTCACCTGTATTCCACAAAAGGTCAAACAATTCGTGATGGCGTCTGTAAAATTAACGAAGAGACGATTTCAACTTCATCACTTGAAACTCTTAGTTTGATAGCGTCTTAGTGAGCAGCAACCCTATATCAGGAAATCATGATATGGAATTCCAGCCCTGGAATATCGTATCAACTGTGATGTATATACTCCAAATACAGGCGCTGCTGGAATGTTGTTACATAGAAAAGAAAAACCCTCTCTTGTCGTAAATTGTTTTTCATCCGATCATTCTTGTCAATTTTTAGATGAACATGTCAAGATATCAGACAGACTTAAATGTATCTGCTGTAATCTTTAGCTCAAGTTCGATGGGAAAGATGTGTTCAAGATAGTAACTAAATTTTGATTTATTTATTGAGAGCTGGGGCGAATTTAATTGCAATATAATGCATTATATTACAATTACGTTGACAAAATAAAATTGAGAAAGGAAATGGGGAATATGTCAAAGCGACAACAACCCGATGATAGAGCAGACAACAGCCGAAGGCCACCAGTGGGTCTTCAATGTAGCGATAATTCCCGCACCCGTAGGTGTCCTTCAGCTGGCCCCTAAAAACCATGCATTAAATTACAATTACAATTACATGCATTTATAAATTTGGAAATCATTAAGAAACTAATGTTTCAACTCCCTCAGGTTTGACTTTAAATGAATTTGGCTATCAATTGTAGGTATTTTTTTTATATAGCTCTTCAACGGTTTCGGTACTTATACATCGTCGGATTTCAAAAGTCTGACTTTGAGCGTTCCAGATGAAGGTAAATCCAGAAAAGCGCTTCGGACGCATTGAAATTATTAAACGTATTGTTTTCATTTTTTTTTATCAAAGTAATGCATTATTACTTTTGCAAAGTAAGGCATTGCATTACACATTACATTTGTAAATGTAAATATTAAGAGGAGAAAAAATCAAAACATTTTAAAAAATAACATGAAGTCACAAAAGATTATAGCATATGCAATCACCGTTCCTTATACATTTTAAAATTTAAGTATATGTATCAAGTAAAATGTCTTTTCAATACACTTACTACATTTTAAAGTCATAAGGATTTCAATGTATATATCTCTGTTTTTTCTCTAAAAAAAAAAGAGGAGGTTTAATATTTAATTTAACTAATGTTTACTTCACTTTTATAAATATATATTTGTTCATTTAATTCCAATCAAAAATATTTACTGAGACTGTCTTTCCTACGTAAATAATGAACAAAGAGATTAATTTATGACCAAGTCTCAAAGTGGTGAAAAGATTGATTGTAAAACAAACTAATTAGTGTTTTATGCCAAAAGTCAATTTTCCTGTTATTTAATCATGACAATGTATCCATTGATGGTTGAACAAAAATTAAATACTATTACAGAAATACTTTTACAGTACGTGATGCTTTTCAAATAAAAACAAAATACTATCCAAATGATTATGTTCTTAATTAATACACAAATCTGCTTTAGCTGAATCTCAAACATTCTGTTAAAGATTTTTATATAGTATGTGAACAAAATAATGCCATGTAATGCAATGTAATGCATGAAATAACACAACTATTTTTTCAGGTAATGCATTAAATGACAAAAATTGCTGCATTACACATTACATGCAATTACTTGGAAACGTGTAATGTATTACAATGCATTTCAATTACAAATTAGTATTACCCCATGTCTAATTGAGAGAATGTCATTTATTTAGCGGAAAGCGAGTGAAGTTAGGTATACTGCTAACTTCTCTTCTTTCTTCCAAAGTAGTTCCTGTTTGAAGTCAGCCTCATATGAATAATGGAACAAGTGGGCACTTAGAGGAGTGAAGTTAGTTCCCAAGGGAAGACCGATTATTTGTTGATTTATTTCTTTGAACATGTTGAATCAGAGTGATTTTTAACAAAGTAAGATTTAACTCTCCGTAATATATTAAAAAAGCTTACAAATTTTACTTTCCAAGTGACATTCAACTTCAAGTTTTGTTTCATTATACATTATTGCTTCGATGATTTTGAATATCTATTTTGGTTCTTTAAAATATAGTTTCATATGATTTTGACACCATGCCTTCATCTCATACCAGGCGCTTGGCATTACTTATTGATGTATTACCTGAATTGAGATTGTAAATCCTTATTTAATTTCATATGGAACGACAAAAATATGTTTTAAAATTGATATACTTCCGGTTTCATCCCGTAATATAAAGTATAATATCCATCTTATGTTTAAAAACGATAATCAACTTTTTTATTCGTTTTACTCACATGAAAATGTATTCGTCTTTATATATTGTTCTGTTGGTTTAATTATCGTGATTCTAGCTGAAACAGAAATTAGAAATATCAGTAAATTCTTCTTAAAAACTTGAAAAACAATATGTATTTCTTGGCTTAAATCGGTGTCCTTGATATGATCCATTTGTCGACCTTATTTTCACCCTAGAACGATTAGCAACATGTCGTTTTTAGCGGGAGATGGGCTAATATAGACAACAGTAGTTTATCGAGGCTTAAACCTCGAAATTGATTACGGAGACAAATCATAGCAACAAACAAAAACCAAATGAATCGTATGAACTCCATACTGAGCGAAATGAATCATATGAACTCCATAATGAGCGAAATGAATCGTATGAACTCCATAATGAGCGAAATGAATCGTATGAACTCCATAATGAGAGAAATGAATCGTATGAACTCCAAAATGAGCGAAACGAATCGTATGAACTCCATAATGAGGGAAATGAATCGTATGAACTCCATAATGAGGGAAATGAATCGTGTGAACTCCATAATGAGGGAAATGAAACGTTTGAACTACATAATGATAGAACAGAATCGTATGAACTCCAGAATGAGGAAAATGATTCGTATGAACTCCTTAATTAGGAAAATGAATTGTACGAACTCCATAATGAGCGAAATCGAGTGCGTCAGTAAGTTAAAAGTAAAAATACAAAAATACTAAAATCCGAGGAAAATTCAGAACGGAATTCCCCTTAGTTTCTACTACAATACACATGATACATACATTACTCGACATGTGAATCCACACTCAGTACAACAAATAGACTATACTTTAAGGTAAAGACCTCAGACCACTAAAAAATGTCGCATGCGAGTTGATCTACCAACACATCGTATAAATGATATGCAATTAACATATACTATCTACTTACATCGGCCCTTCTCTTTTACAATGGAAGTTATATTATCGTTTGTCCTCCATATATACACAATGTGTTCAGCATAAAAATCATCTGAAGTGTCTTTGATCAGAAAACATGAAGTGTTGTCATGGTAAAACATGGCAGCAACATATTGAAATCCAAGTCTACATTTTTGTATGCAGATGTTTTGTGTATTGTAACCAACTTTTGGTATTGAGATTTGGACGTTTGCAGACACCGATGGTTTGATGAAGGCATTATGTACCACTGTAATCTCACTTATGTAACCTGTTACGACAAACGACACATTGTTAAATAAAGGCAACAGTAGTAAACTGCTGTTCAAAACTCATAAATCAATGAACAAAAAACAAAAACGGAGTAACAAACTAAAACTGAGGGAAACGCATTAAATATAAGAAGAAAACAACGACACAACATTAAAATGTAACACACACAGAAACGGACTAATCATGAGACAAAATCCTATGAGAATAACATAACATCAAAACCAAATACATGAATTTATGATAGATAAGTACCGTGACACGTCTTATAGTGATGTGAATTCACACTCAAAAATAAAGATAATGCATGCCACAAAATATTTACGCTAAGAAAAGAAAAAAACCATGTTCTCATAAAAGGTAGAGGTCAAATCTTATATAACTAATAATGCAGAAAATTCAAATTAATTTATGTAAACAAACACTGCAGGAATCTTTTCATAAATAGTATCAAAGAAATCTACTGAATACACCCATGAATATCATGAATAACTGGGAAATTGTATTCAATATAAAGATAAGATTATATATATATTCTGTAAATATCAGAGGTAAAGCTACATACTTAGACTAAGTTAGTCCAAGTTAAATATGTGCGTACATTGTCGGAATACTTTTCACTTCATGCTTATATATCTAAAACACATTTTGATTAATGTTCAAATGAACTTGTAACATACGTTTAGTTGTTTCTCCCTACAACTTCGGACATATATAAGGTCGGTTATGTTACTAGCGGCAACATTACATCCAGACTTGTAACATATGTATAGATGAGTCTCCCTACAACTTCGAACATCTGAAAGATCAGTAACTAGCGTCCCCTACAAGACATTACATTCAGACTTATAACATATGTTTGGATGTTTCTCCCTACAACTTCTATAAGGTAAGGTGTGTTACTAGCGCACCTTACAACACATTACCTTCAGACTTATAACATATGTTTGGATGTTTCTTCCTACAACTTCTATAAGATCAGTTGTGTTACTAGTGGACCCTACAACACATAGCCTTTAGACTTATAGCATATGTTTGATGTTTCTCCCTAAATCTTTTATCAGGTCAGTTGTGTTACTAGTGCACCCTACAACACATAGCCTTCAGACTTGTAACATATGTATGGATGATTCTCCCTACAACTTTGAACGTCTATAAGGTCAGTTGTGTTACTAGCGCCCCCTACAACACATTACCTTCAGACTTATAACAAATGTATGGATGATTCTCCCTACAACTTCGAACATCTATAAGATCAAGTATGTTACTAGCGCCACCTACAATACATTACCTTCATACTTATAACATATGAATGGATGATTCTCCCTTTAACTTTGAACGTCTATAAGGCCAGTTGTGTTACTAGCGCCCCCTACAACACATTACCCTCAGACTTATAACATATGTTTGGATGTTTCTCCCTACAACTTCTATAAGGTCAGCTGTGTTACTAGTGCACCCTACAACACATAGCCTCCAGACTTGTAACATATGTATGGATGATTCTCCCTACAACTTTGAACGTCTATAAGGTCAGTTGTGTTACTAGCGCCCCTTACAACACATTACCTTCAGACTTATAACATATGTTTGGATGTTTCTTCCTACAACTTCTATAAGATCGGTTGTGTTACTAGTGGACCCCACAACACATAGCCTTCAGACTTATAACATATGTTTGGATGTTTCTCCATAAATCTGCTATCAGGTCAGTTGTGTTACTAGTGCACCCTACAACACATAGCCTTCAGACTTGTAACATATGTATGGATGATTCTCCCTACAACTTTGGACGTCTTTAAGGTTAGTTGTGTTACTAGCGCCCCCATCAACACATTTCCTTCTGACTTATAGAATATGTATGGATGATTCTCCCTACAACTTCGAACGTCTATAAGATCAGGTATGTTACTAGCCGCACCTACAATACATTACCTTCAGACTTATAACATATAAATGGATGATTTTCCCTACAACTTTGAACGTCTATAAGGTCAGATATGTTACTAGCGCCCTCTACAACACATTACCTTCAGACTTATAACATATGTATGGATTATTCTCCCTACAACTACGGACGTCTATAAGGTCAGTTGTGTTACTAGCGCCCCTACAACACATTACCTCCAGATTTATAACAAATGTATGGATGTTTCTCCCTACAACTTCGGACGTCTATAAGGTCAGTTGTGTTACTAGCGCCCCTACAACACATTACCTCCAGATTTATAACAAATGTATGGATGTTTCTCCCTACAACTACTGACGTCTATAAGGTCAGTTGTGTTTCTAGCGCCCCTACAACACATTACCTCCAGATTTATAACAAATGTATGGATGTTTCTCCCTACAAGTTCGGACGTCTATAAGGTCAGTTGTGTTACTAGCGGCTGCTACAATACATTCATAAGCGTTGGAAGTGGTTATCAAATTTTTCAGAGCTGGAAAAAATTTTGATAATTCACAATCTGCGTTGTAGAAATCTGTATTGGTATGATTTTTGATCATACCAATCCAAAACCATGGATCTGATAAGCTAAAAATAGAAACAAAAATGTCAAATTCTGGTGATCTTATAAGATGATATTCCCGTTACCATGATATATGTATACAGTCAAACCTGTATTAAGTGACAATCCAAGACAGAAGACAAAAGTGGTCTCTTAATACAGGTGTTCTTTAGATACAGATTCCACAATTTGGAACCGAACTGAACAAAGAAATAACACGACGGGTGCCGTATACCTTGCAGGAAATGATTACCCTTCCAGAGCACATAATTTCACACCCGGTTTTTAGTGGAGTGCGTGTTGTTTCTTAGTTATTATTTATAACTGTTGATGTAAATGTCCTTTGGTTTTTTGAGTCTTTGTTTACCCTTGGTTTTGATCGTTATTGTCTTTGAATAGTAGGAAGCATTTAATAAATGTACATTATAACTTTTGAAGGTACTAGTTTAAGTAAACAATGCTCATTGTGTAATTGAAATTTTCCTTGTTTTTTTCTGCATTTTCTTTTAATGTGTTTATACATCATATGACAGGGTTCTTGATATATAATGTTATATTCAGTCTAATTCCAGAGCCCTTTTACAATGGATGCCTTATGTTCCACTAAAGCAACCATTTACAGGTATAACCAAATGATAAAGGTCAATACGTTCACTTTTAACAAAATATATAAATTCATGAGAGAGAAAAATGTACTCACAAAATATTTAACCTTTTAAGAAATGTAGTTATATATTTCACTAAAGTCTGGCTTCGCTGGTTGAATGATCCGTTCTTTTTACAGTATGCTTCAGCTGTGAACCAGTCTACATCCTCCATAATAATTTGTATCGTAAGGTTATCCCTGGTACCAACAGAGGCTGAAAAATATCAACTCATAGCCAGTCAGGAATATGACAGTTGTTATTTATTCGTTTGATATGATTGCGCTTTACATTTTACAATTTGCTCAGCGACTTCCGTTTACTTTTTTCCTCGTAGTTCGGTATTTTTGTTATATGACTTTTTTCAGTAATTTGATATCATCTTGTTGCTCAATTTGTACTTGAATTAGTATTTTGTTCTGCAATGGTATTTGTCCTTCATGTTCTTATTGTACATGGGTTGTCCTTCATGTTCTTGTTGTACATGGGTTGTCCTTCATGTTCTTATTGTCCATGGGTTGTCTTTGTCCTTCATGTTCTTATTGTCCATGGGTTGTCTTTGTCCTTCATGTTCTTATTGTCCATGGGTTGTCTTGTTTCGACTTGTGATTTGAAATGCTTACTTTTTATCCATTGACTTTGAAAATTAAGATAGAAATCAAATGTGGTATCAGGGTTTTAAAATATCAGACACTTATATAGGCGCCAAAGTGAAAAGGAAAGCTGATGTTACTCTTTAATTTGTCTCGCTTAGAAGTTGCTATTTCACTGACTTTTATCGTTGAAATCGATTGATCATCTTAAATCAGCAACGATATTGGTCTATTTTCATAGCTTAGCAAATTTTCGTTTTACGTTTGGATGTATTTTCCTTAGACATACTTTTAATACTATACAATTTGTACTTACCAAATAATGTTATATTATCCTCTTCTGGTGGTATAGCTTGCAAGAGAGAATTACATGAATTGATAACGAAAATTGAATTTCAAATTATAAATACTTATTTGGATTGTTTTCTTCGTTAAATCAAATAAAATCAAGTTGTAAAATAAAATCAGATAAAACCGTGAAAAACATGTAAAATAGGTTAGAAGATATCGAGGTAACAGAATAAGGTCGATAGAAAAAAGGTCAAGACGCGCGAAACATCAAAACATTGTTCATTCAAACCAAAGATTGAACAGTTACCTTTTGTGTTCGATGAAAACTGTTGTGTGAGGTATAATTTATAAAAAGAACAAAAAAGACAAAATATTAAAATAATATGATACTTGGTAACCAATTACGTTTCGTCTCCAGCAGATTTATTAAAACAGTCCTTAAATGTGATTTGCATGCGTATTGAAGATATTTATTCCGGAGACTTGTTTTAGACTAGTAATAATGACCACGTGTCATCCATTCAAAAACACCACTAACTAATTCTCTGTCGACAAATTAATAATTATTTACAAAAATGCAACTTGTATACAAAGACAAATAAAAATGGAAAGTCCATAAAAACTGCCAAAAGTCAAACGGTATAATGCAATGGAACAAACGATAAACAACTGCATTATTCCTGACTTGGAACAGTCAATTTCCGAATAAAGTGCTGGGTAAACCTTGGTTTTAAAGCTAGCTTAGCCTCGCATTGTATATATGGCAGTTAAAAACTAAAGATACAAAACGCTTAGGCAAAATGTACCTTCGCTAAAAATGCTTGTGCTTTTCGTGTTCGTTTTAGTAATATATATTCACATATTCAAGCATTTGTATATCAGAGAGGGGCTAAAGGGACACTTTATTATATTATTATATTATTTTATTCTGGTATCACCTAAGTTGGACAAAGGTATACAGAAAAACACATTAGTTTACATTAAATTGCATATATATGTACATTTGTTGAGGAAGCATTAAATATGAGTTTTTCACAACACTCAAACTCATCTATGTAAAAAAAAACCTGACAACGCGCTAAAACAGAAAAAGACAAACAGACAAACAAAATAAAACTAGAAACAACATAAAGCACTAACGACTAAGCAACACGAACCCCACCAGAAACCTGTTGTGATCTCAGGAGCTCTAGATGTGCCACCCGTCTTGTTGCTAATGCTATTTTAAACCCGGTAAATTTCTTATTCGTTAGGTCTTATATTTGTGAAAAGGGAACGGGATTGTAGTTAGTTATTGACACGGATATTCGGACGACTTCACACGAAAATCTATGACAAACGGGACGATTTCAACTTCCCAATTATCAATTTCCCATTTCTCAGCAGTAACATACCATCTGCCCCTTCGTATGGTGTTTACATATCACAATTGATACGTTATTCACGTGCTTGTTCACACTATACGTTATAACCAAACTAGCTTAGGACATTTTTACCACATGGTAGATTGTGGTTTGTCATTATGTCGTCTAATCTTTTAATTACCAAACGTGACTTATTCCCGATTGTGACTGTTTTGCTGAGTGTGAATTCGCATTATTATAAGACGTGTCACGGTACTTGTCTATCCCAAATTCATGTATTTAGTTTAAATGTTTAATGTTATATTTGTAATTCTCATCGGATTTTGTAAATGTGTTGACGTCTTTTCTATTATATTTATGTGTTATGGAAACAAAAATTAATCACCGCCGTCATTTATTAGATTTTATTTTGGTCAACATAATCTGTACGATAATTTACGTTTGAAGTTGGATTCATAACAAACTGCATATATATAAATGCAATATCAGTATTTAGTTCTATTTTAATCTTTAATCAATCCTAATTCTATCTTACTTTTGAGATATAGTTTTTCATATGTGACGTAATTTTTCTGCTGTTTCAGAAATGGCATAATGCCTTTTCACCATCGTATGTGACGTAATTTTCATAATTTACTGCGTTGAGGCCTGTACTGAGTCGGGTGTGTCTATTCTGTGTTGGTCATTCATTATGTATTCGTGTTTGTTTTATGTAATGAGTTAATACTTCAGTTTCATTATGTATATCTGTTATATTCATTTGATAAAATTTACTGTTTGCAATAGCATTAATTGTTCTAAATAATAAGTATGTTCTTATCCCTAGCATATAAACTTAGCCGTATTTGACACAACCTTTTTCAACTTTTGATCTTCAGTGCTGTACAACTTTGTACTTTTTTTCGCTTTCGATCTTTTATATCTGGGCGTCACTAGTGAGTCTTGTGTGAACGAGGCGCGTTTTTGGCGTATTAAATTTTAAACCTGATGCTTTTTGTTATTCATTAATCATGTGTTTCTTTGTCTAATACGTTTTCCTATTTATTTGTATTGTAGTCCTGTAATATTATGTTGTCATTTCTATGTTATATTTAACATTGCCATTAAAGTGCGTGGTTTGGCATGCCACAAAACCAGGTTCAACCCACCATTTTTTCCTTTAAAAATGTCCTGTACCAAGTCAGGAATATGGCCATTGTTATAGTTCGTTTTTGTGTGTGTTACAATTTAACGTTGCGTCGTTTGTTTTCTCTTATTTTTGAGTGTAAATTGACATTGCGATAAGACGTGTCACGGTACTTGTCTATCCCAAATTCATGTATTTGGTTTTGATGTTATATTTGTTATTCTCGTGGGATTTTGTCTGATGCTTGGTCCGTTTCTGTGTGTGTTAGTTACATTGTAATGTTGTGTCGTTGTTCTCCTCTTATATTTATGCGTTTCCCTCAGTTTTGGTTTGTTACCCCGATTTTGTTTTGTGTCCATGGATTTATGAGTTTGAACAGCGGTACTGTTGCCTTTATTTATATTCCATAACGGTCAACCAACTCGTGATGACTTCCGTAAAATTTACGGATGGACGATTTCAACTACACCATTTTGGAAAGAACAAGCCCGGGATTATCTTATCAATTGGGAGAATGATAAGATATTCCTTGATTTGCATCTATATTGTATTGAAGGTTTGTGATGATGTATGGTAAAGAAAAGTCATCAGGCGTATATATACAAAATGTTATGAGTCTGTGGTCAGTTAAAACTTCATTAAAGATACCAGGATATTAGTTTGGTGCATGCGTATCTTCTTCATAAGACTCGCGGCATTAACATCAAAAACAGTTAGTAGGCCAAGAGCAATGAAAACTAAATCTCCGGAAAGGTATACCGGTTATATCTTTAAAAGAATGTCAAAAATTTCAAGTAAACATTTCAAATCATTCTTATTTTTAATTTGAAAGAATGTTATTCCAATTGCCTTTATCTGATTCATTGTATCGATGAGCCTTATTTTTTTGTAAATAAACGCAAATTACCTTTCTTTAAGATTTGTTCAAACGTAGTCCATTCTCACAATATGTGAGCACTTATCGTTTCACTCGTTGATGAATCTGTAATATATCTATTTTTTGATACTTAATATACCATGATGGCTAAATTATTAATTTTTGACTCAGTCAATACGTTTAATATAGAACTGCTAAGATCATATTACCCAAGGACGAAATCCGAGTAACAAAATAATCAGATTCATATATAACAATACATAACCGATAGTCTGTTAAATTTTGAATCAAGAAATGGAAGATAAATAACCGAAAGTTCGGTAGATTCCGAATTAAGAAATGAAGTATACATTTCCGAGGGTCAGGTCTCTGGTAAAACGTCGCATTCGTAAGTTGAAAAACTGTGTGAATGATCGACCTAAGTCCATTTTCAGTGACAAAGAGGCTGTAAAATGTCTATCATCTCTTCAAGATAAGTATGTTGTTGTTCCTGCGGACAAAGCTTCAAATAATATGGTCTTAATATGTAAATCGTATTACTACGAGTGTCTTATAAAAGAATTAGGAATAAATGAGCACTCAGGTAATCCCACATACAAAAACATATCATTTGACAAGGATGAGCTTTTGGCGAATCATAAGTCCTTCATGGCTTCTATGAACATTGCATTGAACAACAAATCGGAGGACTTACCTTATTTGTATTGGATACCTAAACTTCACAAAACTCCGTACAAACAACGGTACATTGCCGGCTCATCTGCATGTTCTACTAATGAATTGTCCATAAGATTGACTAAAATTCTGTCCGCAGTTTAAGAGGGTCTTCAGATATACTGTGAAACTGTTTACTCGCGTAGTGGTATTAACCATATGTTGATTCTTTAAAACTCAAAAGAACTTCTGGATAATTTTAAATCTCGGTCTTTTTCTGAAATTAGTTCTATCAAAACTTTTGATTTTTCAACCTTGTATACAACCATTCCCCATGTGAAATTGAAAAACCGTCTAACAGAAATAATCCACAATGCTTTTCATCATAAATATGGTAGCATACGCTATAAATTTATCACTTTGGGATACCATAAGTCATATTTTGTTAATAAGGAACAAAAGGGTAAAACATACTACACAGAGGAACAAGTGATCAGTATGCTGGAGTTTCTTATTGACAACATATTTGTTGAATTTGGAGGTAGACTTTTTCAACAAATTGTCGGCATTCCTATGGGAACGAACTGTGCGCCTCTCCTTGCCGACCTCTTCTTATTTTCATATGAATCGTATTCCTTCAGACACTTGTCAAAAACAAGAAGATCAAAGAAGCCAGGTTATTTAATTTCACTTTCAGATATATTGATGATGTTCTTTCCATTTCTGGTTGGATTCCATTTATATACCCACCAGAACTAGAAATTAAAGAGACAACAGACACGGCTTCCTCCGCCTCATATTTAGACTTATACCTCGAATTTGACATACACAGTCATCTCAGTACCAGAATCTATGACAAATGAGACATTTTAATTTTGAAATTATCAATTTCCCCCACCTTAGTTGTAATATACCAACTTCACCTGCATATGGAATATACATTTCCCAACTTATTCGGTATTCAAGAGCTTGCAGCTCCTATTCAGACTTTGTAAAACGTCACCAGTGTCTGAGCAGAAAGTTGATAAAACAGGGGTATGTCAAAGAACGTCTCGTCCTTTTTCTAAAAAAGTTCATCGGAAGGTACCAAGAACTTGTTGATAAATATTCCGTATCAACTTCACAAATAAAACAAGATGGTCTTGAAGTATAGATTTTGCGTACTGACGTTGATTATCATCTTAATAACGTGTTATAGTATTCTTTTATTTGTCTTTATTAATATTACTTTTACTGTTAAGTCAGTTTTTTGAGATATTCATTTGACGTAACTCTGGGCTTATGTAAAACATCATACTTTGAACGACAAAATAATTTCATTTATTAATATTACTTTTACTTATAGATCTTGCCATACTTCGAATGACAAAACTATTTTATTCATTAATACTACTTTTTCTGTTAAGCCAGTTTTTTATGATATACATTTGACGTGACTCTGTACTTGTGTATCCCGTCATACTTTGAACCACACAATTATTTTATTTATTATTATTACTTTTACTGTTAAGTCTGTTTTATGTTATATCTACTTTACGTGACTTTGCATTTATGTATGCCGTCATATTTTGAACGACAAAATTATTTTATGTCTACCTGTCCGAATTTCAAACGCGCAATTTTTCACCAGTGCTGGAAAATTGTCCATCCTTTACGGGTAGACTTTACATTTATAAATTAAATCGTATAAGATAAGCAAAATGAGGATGTTAAATATGATGTATGCCTTTTTATGCTTCTTTGTTACATTTGTTGTTTTTATAGTGATTAAGATGATAACACAATGTTGACTGTTGTACCCCTATTTTTGACATTTTTACTCTTTGAGTATGTTTGTTTTGTTCACGCATCGTTGACAATGTAATGGAATTTGATGCGACTGTCATATAAGTGAGAGGTTTAGCTATAAAACCAGGTTCAATTCACCATTTTCTACATTAGAAAATGCCTGTACCAAGTCAGGAATATGACAGTTGTTATCCATTCGTTTGATGTGTTTGGACTTTTGATTTTGCCTTTTGATTTTGGACTTTCCTTTTTGAATTTTCCTCGGAGTTCAGTATTTTTGTGTTTTTACTTTTTTTTATTCCGAATCAAGAAACTAATTATACATTATTGATAGTCTCTTGAAATCCGAATCAACACAAATAAAAGATACATAACCAATAGGTCGGTAGATTCCGGATCAAGAAACGAAAAATATATAAACTTACTTAATGCATTTGAATTAATTCCACATAAAACATGTAAACCAAGTAGGAAAAAAAAATATCCATTTTCCATGTTTGTTGGAAGTATTTGCCACTGAATCAGTCAATGCACTTCCATAAATGAACATATTGTTCACGAGAAAGGAGAAATGGTTATTGTGTCACTCTGACTGCCACTGAGTATACACTGGTCATTAAAGATGAAACAGAAAGCTGTAAGATAAGACTAGCATTAAATCAATTTCTTATTATCACAAGACATTTGTTTTCTACCTTCATACACAAAGCAAAAAATCCCTTAATTATTTCCCAAATGGAAATTGATAACATCTTACTCACGCAAAAAAGAAGAAACATAAATGGTATTAAACTTCATATGAAAAAAAAAACCAATGAAAACTACAGGATGTATTAGCAAAGAAATATATATGTTATAATCTGACTTATCTTTATTTGAATGATGTATTCATTTGTCTGGTCAGTGACATAGAACTCTTTAACTCCATTGTAACGGCATATGTTTACGTCGTAAATATATATTGCAATATCCATTAAATCGTCAATCTCTAAAGAGAGACGACAGACACAAAAAGAAATATTAAACAAAATAAAAGCGAAAACAAACTGGCTGTGCCATGACAAAAAGAAAAATAGTAACAACACGCAGATAATTTACATATCGGATGTTTTAACTACATGAACTATACGCTTCAATATTGTATAACATGATATTATGGCATAACTCAAACTTATTCATTTAGTTTATGTTTAATTGTTTTTTGATGTCTTTTTGATCGAGTTTAGCAGTTTCAATTGATATTTTAAAATGTGTCTTTTAATGTTGTAATGTAACACAATTTCTCAGGTTAGGGTGAAGTTTGGCGACTGCTAACACGTTTAAACCAGCTGCATGTTCATACACCTCTGCATCTTTATTAAGTCAGGAGCCTGCGCAATGGTTGTCGTTTATTGAAGTTGTTCATAAGTGTTTCTCTTTATTTTTCTTTTTTTTATATTAATTAGATCGTTGTTTTTTCTGTTTGAATTATTTTACACTAGCCATTTGTAGGACCTTTATAGCTTGCTGTTTGGTAAAAGCCAAGGTTCCGTGTTGAATGATGTACTTTTACCTATAATTGATATTTTTTTAATACATTTTGGCATGGAATGAGGGATGTCTCGTTCCCGCTCATACCACATCTTCTTAAATATAAGATCCAATGTTATCCATTTCAACTTCAAGAATTCCCTTTTTTAGTTTTTATGTTATACTAAATGCTGAATATGTGCGGGTTACGGAGGTTTTAACTTCCGGTTTTAGTTAAAAAATAGTGACTTTTTGTTTCTTTTTAAGTTTAATTCCTAATGTTCATATAATGTATCTCGTTCTTGTTCTGACGATAAGCCACCTTTCATCCTGTTGATTTTCAGAGATACGTGAATCAAAGTATAGGTGATCGTGGAGATATTTTTGATGTCCAGGATCTACTTCCGAAACAAACCCTTAAAATCTTCTTCCTATATGTAAACCAAAGACGGAACTTTCTTGCAGTGAATTAATTATATTGACAACAATAACCAGATGCTCCACAGGGCGCAGCTTCATACGACCTCAGAGGTCGAATCCTGAACAGTTTGGGCATGTATGGACACAACATTCAAGCTTGATACAGCTTTGAATTTGGATTGTGATTAAATAGTAGACACAGCGTATGTTTCTGACACAGAATGAATGTGGTCTAATGAACATAACAAAATCAAATTTACCTATTATGGTCCAATATCCATAATAAGTTTTGGACCCCAATTTGAACCAACTTGAAAACCGGGCCCTTAATCAAAAATTTAAATACATGGTTTGATTCAGCATATCAATGAACCCCAATTGTAACGTTGGTAGCCTATATATATTAACTAAGAGACAAGCCATATGTACTGATTAACATACTTTAATATAATGCTCGAGCTAAGTAATCAACACAAATACATAAAGCAATACGACGCGACCTTATCTGCTATGTCCATCAACACAACACGTGCGTGAACTCTGAACTGTATAGATATTTATTAATGAATGAAAGTTACAATATTACACAAATAATTCATTTTTTGTTAAAATCAAACTTAAGTTTTATTTTTGACCCTTTAGACCAAAATGGAGACTTATCTGAAAACGGGAACCAAAATTAAAAATCTAAATACATGGTTAGATTCTGCATATCAAAGAATTTAATAATTCAATTTTTGGTATATTATCAAACAAAGTATAATTTTGGCCCTTTTGGACCTCATGTGGACCAATTAAAAACAAGGTAAATTTCCATTAACTTGATTAACGGTTAGATTCAGCATATTTCATAAACCCCAAGAATTCAAGATTGCAATCCCATTGAAATTGGTCAAGAAATAGGCAATTTATACAAAGTATTTGAAAAGTATTGTTTTGGCCCCTTTTTGGCCCCTAATTCCTAAACAGTTTCTGCTTCTGTTTCTGCAGGATAATGGCCACAATCAACGAACTTTAGTTTTCTATGTTGTGTCATGTGTTCTATTGTTTTTCTGTTTTTCTTTTTGATTTTTAGCCATGGCGTTGTCAATTTGTTTTAGATTTATGAGTTTGACTGTCCCTTTGATATCTTTCGTCCCTCTTTTATTGTCTCAAAACTAGAAAAATACATATTTTGACCCGTGGGTCCGTTGTTTCTTAACTGTTGGCACCTAAACCCCCGAAATCCATCCAAACCTTCCCTTATCAACTTTATGTTAAAAAACATGATTTCTATTCACTTATACTAAAGTTATCATCCGGAAACCATCCTGTTTCGGACGACGATGATACCAATATACGACCAAAAACTTTTGCGGTCGTATAAAAACCTCTGACTCTTATCTAAGAACGACATGTATTTTGGAAGATCTCAGTCGGTAATTAACTACTTCGGTTGCAAAAATGAGGGGGAGTAAAGCCATGCATTCCAACACTAGTGACGAGTAACAAATGTAGAAACAAGAAACAATTATGTCATGTATGTAGTAAATCGATTGTCTTCCTCTAGGACACCTAACACACTTTCAATATCCTTATTTATACTACACAACAACCCAACCTAAACGCAACAACGCGTCAGGCTCAGAAGTATTGCAATACCCTTCATGTATCAAAACAAAAATCTAAGTTATAAAACATCGTATCCAGCAGTGACTTTGACTTTGCACACACAGACTGCCAATATTGTAAAATCTATATCATTTAGTCTTTGGTGGAGAGTTGTCTCATTGTCAATCATACCACATTTTCCTATTTTGATAGGATCATAATGTGATCCCGGCTTTGTATTAGGCGGAGTTATATTTTCGTTGAAATCAACGAGACCAATTTTATGCACAAGATCCACATATTGAAAATTAATGTTTCATCAGTGATGTTCGAGGCAAGCATATTTAAAATCTAAAGCGTCATACGAATTTTTAGAGTTTATATGACCGTCAATGTCATAACTTAATCAAAACCTGTTGCTAGCTATATATATAGTGTACGAAGAAAAGTAGGAAGGAAGAACTGTAAGCCTATAATTCCGAATCCTTACTTAATTCTCCTTAACTCCTTACTTGGTACGTGACATTTTAAGAAATAAATTGGTACATGTAGGTTGAACCTGTTTTTGTGGATATCCGAAGTTTGCACTTTATGGCAATGTCAAATATACCGTTACAATGACAACATTCAAGACGGGATTACAGTACAAACAAAATAAAGAACGCCAAACTCAGAGAACACACAAAAATGAATAATATGATAGTACTTTTCGACATGTAAACCAAAGAATAACAACAAATAACTAAAATTAATTTAGGACAGTACGCAAAACCAGCTTAATAGAATTACGAACTGTATGTTTGTAACACGAATAAATCAATGCCACAAAAAGCGACTTCACAGATAAATTTCTAAAAATTAGATATAATCAAGATTAGGTTCCTAATTATGTTATTTGATGTATATTAAAAAATTACAAGAATATTAATATAGAATTGTGTTAGTAATAACTAAACTTACTATGTTGGCCTTTCTTTCAAACATTTTATTTATAATTTTCTTTACTTTTACATATGAACAAAAAGTAAATAATAAAATCAAAACTACAAGCAATAATACGCAAAAGAATATCGTATCAGAATTATAAATAAAACTCCGTAAATAAATACATGAACGTTGGTTAAACAAATACCGTGCAAATATCATGGTAATGTTATTAGTACATAGATTTGTAGTTATATTTAAATCCTATAACTGTGTTTACTTTTTTAAATGGTATTTGGAAGAGCATTCCATACTGTTGGTTCATTGTACGAGAAGCTATAGACTTATATTAGGTTTTGCAATTATAAATTTATCTGAAAACGAAAATCTCGTATAGTATTTTTTGGTTTACAGAAGCTGATAAAATAAGAATTGACACATATTCTGGAGCTAAGCCATGTTTTGCCTTATACATTAGTAATCATATCATATTGTTTTCTTCGTGCAATCGACATAATGTCAGTTTCATGAAATAATTCGCTTGAAGGTTACACGATTGCCTATCAGAACACACTTAGTTTAGTGTTTGCTACATTGTAAGCGATTCAATATTTACATGAAGCTACTAAAAATTTAATAATTTAGAAAAAAAATCAACCGTATGCATGGAAAAATACCAATAGGGACAAAATATCAGTTGTAATCTGCAGGGATTTTGATATGTTGTGGATGAAATTGGGTTGTGTATGTGGGGAACTTATTTAAATGAAGACTGTGACTGTATTGTTTTAATAATACACTTTATCATACATTCTAAAATATACCTTACAACGGGATATTTTAAAGTTTGGTTCTAACTGGATCAAATATAGCCAAACGTAGCTTGGAATGAGCATATGTCTTTTAACCGTCTTGTCTGCTGACATTTAATTAACATTGAATAAGCAAGCATATGTCAAATTCTTTTCTATAAATTGGTAAGGCTTATGGACCTTAAACGGAATACGAGCCTTTATCACCATTAAAAACATTATCAATAAAATTAACGGTACCAATTTTCTTGCACCAGATGCGCATTTCGACAATACATGTCTCTTCAGTGATGCTCGTGGCCAAAATATTTGAAATCCAAAGCTTATATAAAAGACGAAGAGCTATAATCCAAAAGGTCCAAAAAGTATAGACAAATCCGTGAAAGGAATCAGAGCTTTGCATGAGGGAGATTTATTCCTTAATTTATAATAATTTCTAATATTTTGTAACAGCAAATTTTAATAACACAAAAAATCCGTATGATGCCAGTACCGAAGTACTGGCTACTGGGCTGGTGATACCCTCGGGGACTAATAGTCCACCAGCAGAGGCATCGATCAAGTGGTAGTTATAAAATTAACGGTACCAATTTTCTTGCACCAGATTGTTGCGATTGGACTTTTATTTTGACATTGTGTATATAAAATTACATTGTTCTTTTAATTATAGTAAATGAATCATACTAGAATATTCTAGATGGATAGTGAAAGTACTTGTGTTATATTTATGTTCAAGAAAGTGTTGGCAAATTCCGGAATTTACCCTGTTACTAAAAATAGATTATTTCCCATTGCTCTAGTTAATTATAGTTTGTTCTAGATTTAGAATGTTATTATGATTTTAGTATAAGTTAAGGTTTTTTATGGATAATGATCATTGTAAAAATAGTAGTAACAGAAGTATAGAAGTATTATCAGTTGAATTAGAAAGAAAAAGACGGATTATTCCAATGTGGTATTTATTAACTGTACATACTGTAAATAACAGTTAGTTATTCGATTAAAGATATTAAAGGATTCCGTGTTAGTCTGATTTCGACACATTGTATGGTGCCGGAACCCAGGAGTTACAGAAAAAGAAATTTATAAAGAACACGGAAAAGAAGTAACCACAGAAAAGATGGCAGTCTCATATTTGAAAGGACTCTGTACAAGGTACAATAATTTGTTAGCTAAAGAATTAGATAAAAGTGGAGATATAATAGCACAAGGGATTCAAGATGAAAATGTGACAACACAATTAAGGCAAGTTTTATCAGCAGAGAGACGATTAAAGGATTTTGCAGCAACACTTGAAGATAGTATGAAAGAAATTTCACTTATATTAGAGGAAAAAGAAGATAAAGAAGGTGAAATTGTAAAATTTACAAAGGCAAGTGAAATATATTTTAAATTGCTTGACGGTGTAACACAGCGCTTAGACGAATTAAAAATATTCGAGGAAGAAATTCAGGATAAAATTACAGATACTAAGAAAACAGAATCGGCCACGGACCACAAGGTGGAGCATTTATTACAATTACAGACACAAATGCAAGAACAGATATTACAGTTTCAACAGTTACAACTCCAAGAATTACAGAGGAAAAGTCAACCTTCAACAGTAAGTGCAGTTAAACTTCCTAAATTAGACCTAGTTTCGTACAATGGAGATAAGTTAAAATGGACAGAATTTTGGGATTCATTTGAAGCAGCAGTGCACACAAATCAAAGCTTGACAAAAATAGAGAAATTAAATTACTTGAAAAGCAAACTTTTTGGAACAGCTAATTCTGCTATATCTGGCTTAACGCTCTCCCATGAAAATTACGATGTAGCAATTTCAATACTAAAGGAAAGATTTGGAAATGTTCAATCTGTTGTCAGCAAGCACTATTCAGATTTAATAAACCTTCAGTCAGCTTCAAATCAAACTACACATTTACGTAGACTTTATGATGACTTGGAACGACACTTACGTAGTTTGGACGCAATGCATCAAGATGTAACCCAAGATGTATTCATCTCGATGATAACATCTAAGCTACCAAAGGAAGTCCTTATCAAATTGAAATACAGAAAGGTAACAATGAAAGATGGACAGTAGGGAAGTTAAAACAGTTTTTCAATACTTACATAACTGCTAGGGAAGCTGCAGAAAGTCAGTATAAGGAAACACATACTGGTCCCAGTTCTAAAGAAAAACAGCAGTCTAAAATCCAGTCGAACAACAGTAATTTTCAACCAAGAAAACACTTATCTGCAGAAGCTCTGATGACAATAAAGCCATTTGGAAAAAACTCAGGCAGTGGAAATTCAATGGTTTGACGATATTGTGATGGACACCATTGGAGTGATGAGTGCAGAAAGTTCAGTACAATTGAAGACAGGAAGCAGAAAATCAAGGGTAGTTGTTATACATGCTTGAAACCAGGACATGTTAGTAGAGACTGTAAATTTGAAAAAGCATGCTATCATTGCAAACAGAGAAAGGGTCACCATAGAAGTCTATGCCCAATGAAAATTCCCTCTCAACAGAAAGAAGTTTCACATCTAGCTGATGAAATTTGTGAAATAGCTTCAAGTGAAGAGAACGTACCTGAGAATAGCTTGTTGTCCTCCGGAGATATAGTTTTGATGCAGACAGCTCAAACAACTGTGTCAAATATAGAAGTTAATGAAACAGAAGTAGTAAGACTACTAATGGACTCCGGATCTCAGCGAACATATATAACAGAAAATTTGGCCAAGAGATTAAACCTGAAGAAGAAAGCTACAGAGGAGATAACACTTGTAACATGTGGTACAGATAAGCCAAAAACATTAAGAACACAAAAGGTGTCATTAAAGATCAGACTAAAAGATGGAGTTTGTATGCTCATTGATGCTAATGTTGTTCCTAAGATAACAGGATCAATACTAAGAACACCTTTACAAATGGATGTATGTGAAAATGTGAAATACTTATGTAATAATCTGCAACTTGCTGACACACTGTCCAGTTGCTTAGAAAGTTCAACAATAGAGATTCTTATCGGAAATGATTATTATTTGGATATCATATTGCCACAGAAAATAGAAATTCAACAAGGGCTTTATCTACTTGGCTCTAAGCTAGGATGGATCCTTAGGCCTAAATTAAAATATTGTTTGTTTGCCCTTTTCCGACCCTATTTTTTGAAACAGGGTAGGTAGGTAGGTAAAATATTTTATTTTTATTTTCTAAAAAATAATTTGACTCGGTACATTTTTTGTCATGGGTAGGTGGGTAGGTATAATATTTTATTTTATAGATACAAAATCTGCAGGATATCATTGTTGTCTGTATTGCATTTGTTTAAGTATGCTTTTACTATGAAGTTTCTGGGATTATTTAATTTAGTATAATAGTCCTAGGAGGTTTTGAAAAAAATATAGAAAGTGAAGTTAATGCATATGCACTGCTACCTTTTTTCTTCAAATATAAAAATAAAGGACTATGTGGCATATTTTCAATGTTTATATGCCTGGAACTTTTTAGAGTTTTAACTTACACTAAAAGTCTTTACTACGTACCCTTACCTCGACCTTATATTTTCCACATATTTCAATTTGACGGTATATGGTGACCAATCCCAAATCATGTCTCTAGGAGATGAAACATGAGAGATCATATCTGGTAACCAGTATGACAAAAATATTAATTATCTGAATCACCTGTATTTACAATGTGCAACCTATAGCATGTTTTATTCACATACTAACAATTTTATCAAAATTTGAACTTAAACAGGGACTTTCTATACTTATGGAAAGTCATTAGAATACCAGAGCCATATCTGTGAAATAAAAAGAAAATTTGATTAGAATATAAATCCACTGCCCGGTAGTCCATTTCCCGCCATCATCGTTTTGCAACCAGTTAGAAGAGCTAAAACTAAGCATTTGTCTTATTTTACTTTCAACCCTCGAGTGTTTAAATTTTCCTGTGGGCCGGTGTTTCCTATAAAAATGCTTCAAGACTTGAAACTCACTTGTCACGTATTTTACATTGCCGTTATAAATGGTCTATAAGGAAAAACTTGGCGATTTTACTGCCAATTATTCTCCCCTTTACAGGCCTTTTGGTTCATGTCAGATATAAATAATATGCCAAAGCTGGTCGAAGGCATCATTATCATCCTGATCTCCTGATCAGCAAAGTCCTCCCTACATAAGATACACCGTCCGTTTACAAAAAATTTTGTACACACGTTGATAATTTTGTTTTGGACAAACTTATTCTTAATGAACCCTGCTCTTCAAGTATAAAGACACACAGGGCAATATTCGTCATGATTTTAAAACTTTCGACATCGATTTCAAAACAATGCTTTGAATCTCTAAATGCACGTGTTCGTGTCAAACGCTCTAGTGATACCAAACGGACTAAACACTGTACGAGGAAGATAAATCCCGAGGATTCCGTTAAAAAAGTTTTGAGCGGTAAATACAAATATAAGATTTTCGGTAGGAACGAAGAAAAAAAATAAAATAAAATATTGCCGGGAAATACAAATAAAAGATTTTCAGTCGGAACGAATTCATAGGGTCGGTCGGTAAAGGGCAAACAAACAATATTTTAATTTAGGCCTTACAGGAAGGTCACAATTAAGTGATGAAGAAAGAGAGAACAAAATGACGATGACTGTAAATAGTTTATTATCTATGCTGTCTCCACTCTACAATTGATACATGCCTGCAAATCAAGCCTTTAATAGAAGATTCCTTGAACTTGGAAAATATTGGAACAAAAGAATTTCGATATCCATCAGACGATGAAAACACTTTTAGTAATTTTGTCACCTCACTCCAAATGGAAAATGGAAGAATTGAGTGCAACACTCCAGCAAAGATTGGTGTAGTGTTAATAAAGGACAACCTTCCACATAAAAGTTGGAAAATTAGCCGTATATGTCAATTAATAGTCAGCCGAGATGGTCAAATAAGATCTGGTAAAGTTATGCTACCTAATAAGAAGAATTTAAACCGAGCTCTGAATATGCTATATCCTATAGAATGTGAGGAGTTAAATGAGGACTTAAAAAACTCAGATACGGAAAAGGATACTGAGTTGATAAATGACAATACTAGTACTACACGAGAGAGAACACAAAGACAAGCAGCCCGAACAGAAATGAAGAAGATACAAGAACAGTTGGAATCATGATGGCTTTCTTTGGCCTCTGGAGTGTTGCGATTGGACTTTTATTTTGACATTGTGTATATAAAATTACATTGTTCTTTTAATTATAGTAAATGAATCATACTAGAATATTCTAGATGGATAGTGAAAGTACTTGTGTATATTTATGTTCAAGAAAGTGTTGGCAAATTCCGGAATTTACCCTGTTACTAAAAATAGATTATTTCCCATTTCTCTAGTTAATTATAGTTTGTTCTAGATTTAGAATGTTCTTATGATTTTAGTATATAAGTTAAGGTTTTTTATGGATAATGATCATTGTAAAAATAGTAGTAACAGAAGTATAGAAGTATTATCAGTTGAATTAAAAAGAAAAAGACGGATTATTCCAATGTGGTATTTATTAACTGTACATACTGTAAATAACTGTTAGTTATTGGATTAAAGATATTAAAGAATTCCGTGTTAGTCTGATTTCGCCACACAGATGCGCATTTCGACAATACATGTCTCTTCAGTGATGCTCGTGGCCAAAATATGTGAAATCCAAAGCTTATATAAAAGATGAAGAGCTATAATCCAAAAGGTCCAAAAAGTATAGCCAAATCCGTGAAAGGAATCAGAGCTTTGCATGAGGGAGATACATTCCTTAATTTATAATAATTTCTAATATTTTGTAACAGCAAATTTTAATTAAACAATCTCTTCAGTGATGCTCGTGGCCAAAATATTTGAAATCCAAGGCTTATATAAAAGATGAAGAGCTATAATCCAAAAGGTCCAACAAGTATGGCCAAATCCGTGAAAGGAATCAGAGCTTTATCAATCTAACATCAGATATTTGCTGAATATTAAGATTTACTGATATAGGTCGTTTTACAGGTAACGGTGCATTTAGAAGCTATGATTAGTGTAGTTTTGACAGATGATTTAAATTACATCATTGGCAAACTAATATTGTCCTATTTTGATGTTGACATTTGACTTGTGACATTAACTCAATATGGGACTTTATCACTCCAAGGCAAGTTATCCTGACTCAAGGTACATTTGGAATGAACTTTTCCCCAAGATGTCAGTATTATAGGTGTGCAATACTGGTCTTCCTTATCCTATTAAACATTATTGAATCACGTTTACTAACAAATTGACAAATCAATAATGTTCAGTGGGGATGGTTTGTTGATGTTGTGTTTCTCATTTCTCGTTTTTATACGCACGTCAAAATTTTGACGGGACGTATTATGGTATACAAATGTCCGGTGTCCGTCCGTCTGTCCGTCCGTCTGTCTGTCTGTCCGGCGTAAACATGTCGCACCGTAACTTGAGAACGACTTATCCAAATTTCATGAAACTTAATATAGTTGTTTCTTATGATGGTCAAATGATCTGTATACTTTTTGGTGAAAATAAGATTTAAACTTTTTGAGTTACGGCACTTTGTAACTAAAGCAGGGGTGTGTTTTTTTTCACATGTCGCACCGTATCTCAAAAACTTTTCTTGATTATTGCTTAAAACTTTACACACTTCTTAGTTATATTAATCTTAATATATGTATACTTTTTGGTGATGATTCAAAATTTCATTTTTGAGTTTTTGAGTATTTTGTAAAAAAGGGGGAGGTTTTGTTTTACATGTCGCGCCGTATCTCAAAAATGATTTATGATTATAGCTTAAAACTTTACACACTTCTTTGTTATATTAATCTAAAGATCTGTATACTTTTTGGTGATGATTCAAAATTTCATTTTTGAGTTATTGAGTATTTTGTAAAAAAGGGGGAGGGGTTTTTTACATGTCGTGCCGTATCTCAAAAACGATTTATGATTATTGTTTAAAACTTTACACACTACTTTGTTATATTAATCTAAAGATCTGTATACTTTTTTGGTGATGATTCAAAATTTTATTTTTGAGTTATTGAGTGTTTTGTAAAAAAGGGGGAGGTTTTTTTTTACATGTTGCGCCATATCTCAAAAACAATTTATGGTTATTGCTTGAAACTGTACACACTTCTTTGTTATACTAATTTAAAGATCTGTATACTTTTTGGTTTGATTCAAAATTTTATCTTAGTAACTTTTCTAAAAAAAAAAAAAACAGGGTGGGGGGGGGGGGGGGGGGGGGGGTTCACATGTCCCGCCGTGTCTCAAAAACAATAAATGGTTATTGCTTAAAACTTCCTCAGAAACTATTTATGATTATTGCATAAAACTTCCACACAAGACGTCGGGCGTATCATGCGCTCATGGCGCAGCTGTTTATTTATATAGATTAGACAATTGATTTTCCTGTTTGATTTGTTCTACACTAGTAATTTTGGGGACCTTTTCTAACTTGCTGTTCGGTGAGAGCCAAGGCTCCGTGTTGAAGACCGTACTTAGACCTTTTATGGTTTACTTTTATAAATTGTGACTTGGATGGAGAGAACATTGTCTCATGGCACTAAAAAACATATCTTCTTATATTTAGGCGCAAACAATAATGTGTACATGTGCAGATATAAATATTAAAAAAATAAATAGGAAAATAAATAAACCAGTTCGCAGTTCTTATATTTATATATGGTTCATTGACATAATCCGTTAACCATAAATGTTTAACAAAATCTAATTTTATGTTGACCAACAGTTGCATTCATCCACATTATTTTGGCAACGGTTGAATAGTTTTCTCAATGACAATCATACCACTCTTCCTTTTTTCTTACAGTCTATGTAAATTAAACATAAAAAATGACATTTGACCTCATGAACCAAAATCAATAGGATTTCCATCCCCTCTGAGGAGTTAATTTCACAGGGTGTTATCATAATATATCAACTTATGAGAGTAAACCCGATTGAATGTCTTGCCTTAAAAGTTTGAATTACATATGAATGTGACATTGGCATGTAAATGAAATCAAAGTCAGATGAAAACTGCCAGACAGACAGATATATCTAACAATCAGTTTTTACACCTAATATAGTTGACCTATTACTTATATATATAGTATCTGACAAATGAACGAAATCAGATAAAAATAACATTGTTCAGAGACATTGTATGTCTATGCATTGACCAAAGAACAATGAAAATGAAGTTAAAGTTGAATGAAATCTGTCAGTAAGGTTTGTACATGCTACAATCATGCCATACACCAAATATACAAAATGTAGTTGACCCATTGCTTATAGTTTCTGAGTTACGGACTAGGCAACATAACCGTAACCTTTATCACTGATCTATGCAATGAGGTCAAGGTCAGTTGAACCCCGTCTGATTGATATTGTAGACCTTGCAAGGAACCCATATATCAAAACACATAAAATGTGAGAAATTTGAATGACAAAAAAAAAAAAGCAATCGCTGAAGGTGTAACACCACTAATGCGGGCCCGGCCAGAAAGCACATACCAGAAAGTAGTACATATTTAACACAAAATAGTTCCTACGCATGGACATAACTTTCAAAATATTTAGAGTATTTTATTAATTTTGGTATCAAATGAAAGCTGCATGACTGGTGATCATTGTAGAACAATTTTTGACTGATACATTTGAATAATAAAAAAATGGCATAAAATTTAAAAAGGAGGGTACATTTTGCCTTTTTGTCAGATCGAAAGTACCTGTTTTGTACATCCGAAAGTTCCGGGAACCAGTTCTTTCTTATATGCAATGTAAGGTATGTTGATTTTTTCAGTACAGGACACCAGAAGGTGTTGCTTTGACATGCAATGATTGTCACTTCATTTGAACTTAAGATAAAAGAGCTGTGACCACTCGAAATTGAGGAATTTAACATAGAAAGCAATGGGGCCATTAATTAGTGGTGTACTTCCTGAACCATGAAAATGAAGTCAAGGCAAATGAACACATGACAGTAGAAAATTTCATAATATATGGTTTCTGAAGCATCCATTTCTTTAAAATATAAAGCATGAAACAATTACATAACGCCTTAATGAAATCGGATTTATACCCCTATGTCTCGCATTCTACGGCTTTTGTCGCAGGCGAAACACAACGTTGGCCTACAATTGCATTTAAACAAGCCCATTTGTCTCTAAAGGAAAGTTGTCTCACTGGCAACTTTTCATCATACAGCAATCCTAGTTAAATTTCCTGGCAGCTCCACTAAAAATGGGATCTACCATTTACCTGAAGTTTAAATAAATGATGAATGTCTTTTTCTAAATTTTCACGTATTTCCGGGGGATAGTGTTCAAAATTTTGTTAATAAAAAATCTAAAAATTGTTAATTTAACAAATTAACAAATCAACCAAAGATGACATTTTCTAAAATGGTCCTTGTAACAAATTTATAGGTCAATCAAAATTACCACTTTCTGAAAAGGTCAATTTAACAAATGAAATATCATCAAAAGTTGACACTATCTGCAATAGTCCTTTTAAAAAATTTAACATATCAAACAAAAATGACACAATCTGAAATGGTCCTTTTAACCAATTAACATATCAACCAAAGACACATATCTGAAATGATCCTTTTAACCAATTCAAAAGGCAACAAAAAATGACACAATCAACAAATTGTCCTTTTTAAATAAATAACAAGAGGCTGTCACAACGACAGCAAACCGGATTTATTAATATTTATTTGTGTCCTGGCAATATCACAAGAACCATTACTGATTAATGGTGAAAGTGAAAATCGTCAATATCAAATTTGACCTCCATTTGTCATCAGTATCAACATCTTAAAATTTGAAAAGCTTAGATTGAATGGTTCATGAGTAAATGCAACAACGTGAATGGAAACGCCATTTCACAATCTTTCAAGAACCATAACTCCTGAACGGTAAAAGTCAAAATCGTCATTATTGAACTTGACCTCTAATTTGCCATCAGTAACAACATATAAAAATTTCAAAAGCTTTGGTTGAATGGTTCATGAGAAAATGCACGGACACGACTGGAAACACCATTTTTCAATCTTTCAAGAACCATAACTCCTGAACGGTAAAAGTCAAAATCGTCATTATTGAACTTGACCTCTATTTTGTCATCAGTAACAACATATTAAAATTTGGGAAGCTTTGGTAAAACAGTTCATGCATAAATGCACGAACACGACTGGAAACACCATTTTTCAATCTTTCAAGAACCATAACTCCTGAACAGTAAAAGTCAAAATCGTCATTATTAAACTTGACCTCCATTTTGTCATCAGTAACAACATATTAAAATTTGGGAAGCTTAGGTAGAACAGTTCATGCGTAAATGCACGGACACGACTGGAAACTCCATTTTTCAATCTTTCAAGAACCATAACTCCTGAACGGTAAAAGTCAAAATCGCAATTATTGGACTTGATCTCCATTTTGTCATCAGTAACAACATATTAAAATTTGGAAAGCTTAGGTAGAACAGTTCATGCGTAAATGCAGGGACACGACTGGAAACTCCATTTTTCAATCTTTCAAGAACCATAACTCCTGAACGGTAAAAGTCAAAATCGCCATTATTGAACTTGACCTTCATTTAGTTGTCAGTAACAACATATTGAAATTTTAAAAGCTTTGGTTGAACGGTTCATGAGTTAATGCACGGACAACATTTGATTCCCGCCCGCCCGACCGACCGACCGCCCGCCCGACCGCCCGCCCGCCGTACATCCCCAAATCAATAACCGACATTTTTGTCACAAAAATCCGGTTAAAAACAAGAGGCTGTCAGAGCGACAGCAAACCGGATTAATTAATATTTATCCGTGTCCTGGCATTTTTCAATATAACAAGAACCATAAATGATGCACGGTTAAAGTGAAAATTATCAATATCAAACTTGACCTCCATTTTGTCATCAGTAACATCATATTAAAATTTGAAAAGCTTTGGTTGAATGGTTCATGAGTAAATGCAACAACATGACTGGTAACACAATTTTTCAATATTTCAAGAACCATAACTCCAGAACCGTATAAGTCAAAATCGTCATTATTAAACTTGACCTCCGTTTTGTTGTCAGTAACAACATATTAAAATTTTAAAAGCTTTGGTTGAACGGTTCATGAGTTAATGCACGGACAGGACTGACAACGCCATTTTTCAATCTTTCAAGAACCTTTAACTCCAGAACCGTAAAAGTCAAAATAGTCATTATTGAACTTGACCTCCATTTTGTTGTCAGTAACAACATTTTAAAATTTTAAAAGCTTTGGTTGAACAGTTCATCAGTTAATGCACGGACAGGACTGGAAACGCCATTTTTCAATCTTTCAAGAACCATAACTCTAGAACCCTAAAAGTCAAAATGGTCATTATTGAACTTGACCTCCATTTTGTTGTCAGTAACAACATACATTTGTATTAAAATTTTAAATGCTTTGGTTAAACGGTTCATGAGTTAATGCACGGACAGGACTGGAAACGCCATTTTTCAATCTTTCAAGAACTATAACTCCAGAACCGTAAAAGTTAAAATGGTCATTATTGAACTTAACCTCCATTTTGTTGTCAGTAACAACATATTAAGATTTTAAAAGCTTTGGTTGAACGGTTCATGAGTTAATGCACGGACAGGACTGGAAACGCCATTTTTCAATCTTTCAAGAACCATAACTCTAGAACCCTAAAAGTCAAAATGGTCATTATTGAACTTGACCTCCATTTTGTTGTCAGTAACAACATACATTTGTATTAAAATTTTAAATGCTTTGGTTAAACGGTTCATGAGTTAATGCACGGACAGGACTGGAAACGCCATTTTTCAATCTTTCAAGAACTATAACTCCAGAACCGTAAAAGTTAAAATAGTCATTATTGAACTTGACCTCCATTTTGTTGTCAGTAACAACATATTAAAATTTTAAAAGCTTTGGTTAAACGGTTCATGAGTTAATGCACGGACAGGACTGGAAACGCCATTTTTCAATCTTTCAAGAACCTTAACTCCAGAACCGTAAAAGTCAAAATGGTCATTATTGAACTTGACCTCCATTTTGTTGTCAGTAACAACATATTAAAATTTTAAAAGCTTTGGTTAAACGGTTCATGAGTTAATGCACGGACAACATTTGGTTACCGCCGCAAGCCCGCCCGCCCGCCGTACATCCCCAAATCAATAACCGACACTTTTTTCACAAAAATCCGGTTAAAAATCAACCAATAGATGATACTTTCTGAAATGGTCCTTAAAGAAAAATTTCCATATTAACAAAAGATGACACTTTCTCAAATGATCTTTTAACAAATTAACATATAAATTAGAGAGGATACAGATGATACTTTCTGAGTTGATCCCTTTAACAAATTTACAAATAAATTTATGATAACACTCTCTGAAATGATCATTTTAACAAATTAATAGATCAATTAAAGATGACACTTTCTGAAATGATTCTCTTAACAAATCATTTCAATATGATCCTTTCAACATAGAATAGATCAACTAAAGACGACACTATCTGAAATGATGAACCTATAACAAATTAAAATAGTAACCGAAGGCACATATTTAAATTGCCTTTTAACAAATTAACAGATTGACACATGTGACACTATCTGTAATGACCCTGTTAACAAATTAATAGATCAACCAAAGATGACACATTCTGAAATGGTCCTTTTATTAAATTAACAGATCAACAAAAGATTACAATTTTTGAGAATGGACATATTGACAAATTAACAGACCAACTAAAGACAAATATTAGAATGATCCCTTTCAAAAATTAACAGATCAAATAAAGATGACACATTCTGAAATAGTCCTTTTAACAAATAGACAGTTCAACCAAAGATGACACTATCTGAAAGTATTTACCAAAATGGTTTGGTCAAACAAATAATAAATACTGATAAATATTTTTATTATACCTATTTTTTGTCAGACTCAAACTATATCAACACATACATGTATTTATATTTTTACAATGTAAACAAAATATAATTCAAATTACACAAAATATACAAAAAATCAGTATGTATCTTAAAATTATAAATTATAAATATATTCAAATTTTCTCAAGAGATTTATTTATAGTACACAGTCAGTATAATTACTAAGCTAAGACGAAGGTCTACCATGATCTCCCAAGATCAACATAAGAATCCAAATAATCTTAAGATCACTATATGAACTATATGAAAAATTTCAATTGAGAACACTGATGTTTTCATACACCGATATTCAATGAGCTTAATATATAATTTGAAACAGAACAAGTAAAATATTATGTGTTACTATCAAATTTTTCCTGTATCGTAAGACTCAATTTCATCAATTCAATTCCTTGTTTACACTCAGAAACAAAATATGTGACATAGACAAATATACAAAAGAATATTTGCCTTGGGGTTTATGGTTATTTAATATCACTTTAAATCTTTCTTATAAATATCTTTTAGTTCTACAATATGTTTACCAAATATATGATTTACATCTGGTATCTTTCGTCCCTCTTTTACAGCAATTAATAATTAGTTACTTGTGTATTCCTACTACTTTGCAAACTTAAACATCACATATTATTAACAACACCGGGAAAACAAATATAATCAAAAACTCAAATTTGTAACGTATGTCTGACAGTAATGACAATATTGACAAATAAACAATTTTAAATAAACATCATAAATTCAATACACACTACATTTTAAAAATTTAAAATAAAAAAGTTACCAAACCTTCAAAATTTCAATTAAAATTAAAAAGTATTGTATCAAGCTCAGCTTCCTTCTAAAATAAAAGACAGTTTATTCAAAACGGTTGACACTGACAAAACCCATCTCTGCTATGATACATTTCCATATCGTCAGACAAAAACATACCGTGAATCACTGATATATCAAAAGACAAAATAATCAATTAAATTGCATCAAATGTGAATCACTAATATGCCAAAAAACAAATAAATCAATATCATGTCATGATTTTGTGAATCACTAATGTAAAAAAACAACCAATTAATACCATTACATAACACTGTGTCAAAAAACAAACGTATTAATTCTACCACATACCAATTTGTTAATTACTGATATGTCAAAAAACAAGAATCAGTACCATTGCATAACGACAACATTTGTTGTACCACTGATTAAAACAATGACCTGTCAATTTTAGTAAATTATATATTCACAAATTCAAGGGTTTGTTGACATGGTTGTTTAAAGACACTTTACAAGATATTTTGTCATCTTCATTTAACATTTTTTACATCTACACGAAGCTCTGGTACCTTTGCAGCTTCACGTGTACAGTTTGGGTAAAACGTATTATGTAATACAAGTAGAGAAGAAAACAAGAATCAGCATGCATAGCAAAAAATGAAACAAATAATAAAATGATATTATAATACTGGAACGTAACACATAAGACATTCTTACGGTATTCCAATAACACCACTAAACCAGGGCTTCCGCCATAAAACTCAACTTAGTACTAAGAGTTAGAAATTTGGTTAGAAACAGTTAAGCAAGGGACTGATTGTTTTCCTTCATTTCAGAGTCAAAGTACAAAAATTATACTAGAAAGTTTCATTACTTCAACATTTTCAAGGCCAGAAATAAAAAGGCAAGCATAAGTCTCATATATATATATAAAAAAGAAGATGTGGTATGATTGACAATGAGACAACTATCCACAAAAGACCAAAATGACACAAACATTAACAACTAAAGGGTACCGTACAGCCTTCAACAATGAACAAAGCCCATACCGCATAGTCAGCTATAAAAGGCCCCGATAAGACAATGTAAAACAATTCAAACGAGAAAACTAACGGCCTTATTTATGTAAAAAAATGAACGAAAAAAAAAATAATAAAAAAAATAAAATATGTAACACTGAATTACAGGCTCCTGACTTGGGACAGGCACATACATAAATATGTTTACCAGTATATATACATGTACAGTGTATATGATGACATGCATACAGAGTAGAACATGAACCAACATTATGTAGCAATAATTCATAATTTCTATCCAAGAGGGTCATTTCTATATGAAGGTATACACAGACGCTGGTATTGATCACATTTGAGTGTGACTTATATACGAATGGAAAAAAGTATTGCAACACCTTGATTTTTTAAAACTTGAAAAATCATTCTCTTTTTTTGGATGAAATATAATAAAATATGTGTATAATATTATTGAAACATAGTTTATGATAACATTGGCATTGAAACGAACAAAAAATGTTTGAAAAAAAATGATTTATATAACCACAATTTTAATACCAAAATGGAGTGTTTTTTGTACAAAAAAATGCATTTTACAACTTTTACTGTAGTCGAACATTACAATGTCAGACATTTCAAAATTAATCCTTAGATGACTGTTCACATCATGGTTGATCGTTATACGCCAAAGAATTTGTACTTTGTGCGCAGCCTCTATTCAAACGGATAACCGCATCTAAACGTCTTCCGATTCCTGCCATAAATCGACTAATTTGTTGCTAAGGTAGAAGCAACCATTTCTGATGAAGGGCATTGTTTATTTCATGATGTGTTTGAACTGGGGTGTCCTTTCGCGCACTTTCCGCCCAATAGTGTCCCAAATATGCTCGATATGGTTGAAATCCGGGCTACGATCGTGCCGAGGAAGATGAACCGAATTCCATTTGAACATTGGATCTTCCTCCACGATGCTAATTTCCAACTTTGGCGAGCTCTGCACTACATTGGATACGGAAAACTGTGTGTCTGTTCGTTAGCAAAGGTCTCTGAAATGGTCTTATCGCACGATAACCAGTAGCGATGAGTCGATCTCGAACAGTTCTTGTTAAAAGGCTCTTGTATGGCCACCACTCTCTTTTTAGGATTGTCTTGTATGCAATGGGTTTCCTTCTGACCAACCTTCATTATGCTTGATTTTCTTTAGCAAATGGTATAGGGGGTCTTCATTATCTCGGAATGTCTTTAACAGCGTTTATTGCCTGATTTATTCTCAAATCGACTTATAGTGAAATGGTGATGACCAACAATACGTGCAGTTTTTACAGCGACCTCCCTGCTACCCTTATGCTGATAATCTGCCATCTTGCTGCAGCTAAGAGTTCACAAGGACTCATTATATGGTGTCAATCACATAACTTTAGAAATTTTGTTATTTAAAGGGTTGAAAACAATGAGGATAAAAACAACTGTTTTGCTGTTTACGGGTACAGTAGCTGCATGTGCAGATAAAAAAATTATCGAGTCGATATTTATTGATTAAACTCAGGTGAAACTTAAATAATGTTTAACTAATTCTATTTTACCAAATTATATCCCACAAAAGTAAAGAGTGTTTTTTTAATTTCAATTTCAATTTGGTGTACTTGCAATACTTTTTTCCATGTGTATATATCAAAAGGGGTCACTTGAACAAAGGTAATTTAAAAATGGGTTATTAATGTTTACCTTCTGCTAAGATTTCTATAAAACATGTGTTCTGATCTAATGATATGAAAGATCCCATGTTGTTAGCATATATATACAATATAATGGAAGCTTGGAAATATGGGATTTTCCATAAATCAATATATATGAATTATTAACTATACTAAATATATATAAAAAGATCTATACGTAACATTAATTATTTTGCATAACATACTGATGCACGCTTTCTGCTTGTCATTTATTGTATATTATGTTTTTTTTACAAAAAAAAAAAAAAGAAGATGGAGATCTGGGTAAAATTACAAAAGAAACAGCTTTTCAATGAAACAAGTATCCATCAAAGTTTAAATAAGGAAATGGGATATGATTACCAATGACACAACTATCTATCAAAGTAAAATTACGGATATGGGATATATTTACCAATTAGACAACTATCAACAAAAGTAAAATTATGTGATATGATCTGAATGCCAACCAGATTATCCAGTCATGTGATAAGAATGAGATGTGGTATGATTGCATATTAGAAAACTATCCACCAAAATAAAAATTTGATTGCCAATAAGAAAACTAATCCACCAAAGTAAAAATAGGAGATGGGGTATGTTGGCCAATGAGACAACTATCCATCAAAGAAAAGATAAGAAGGTATGGTATGATTGCCAATGAGACAACTATCTACCAAAAAGCAATTTTTGCACACATAGTATACTGGTAAGGTGATTTATATGACAATAAATTGTGAGTTGAATTGGATGATTTAAAAAAAAAACACGTTTTTACCTAAATGTGCATGTTGACCCCGCCCCCAGATGTGTTTGTGTAAATACCAGTATCACTATAGACTGGTGGTGAAAACACAAAAAGATAAGCTGCATGTGCGTTGTAAAAATAAGAAACAGAGTAGAAAAATGTGTAATAGGAGTAGATATCAAACCTTTTCAATATATAACAGATCATACTAGCGAACGAAAAGCATTTACAGTAATGTATGATCATTTTCAAACTGGTAGGTATATATGAAAAGATGACTGGCCGGTTTGTGCAAAGTGAGATAAAGAGTTAAAAAATCATTGACCAAAGAAAAAGAGTTAAGAAAAATTTTGTTCCTCCTTATTTGTGAGATTTGTTAACATCATTACTATAGATGTCTGTCCATTATCCGTAGCAATCTGTAAAGGGGATTTCCCACCAAGTCTCAATATCTGTGTATCTGCTCCGTTATCTAACAATAAACATACAATATCCTCATGTCCTACTTCACATGCATAACATAATGGTGTAGTGCCATCCTCTTTTGTCATGTTAATGTTAGCATTGTGGTCCAGAAGACAAAGGACGACATCTTTTCTACCCATAAAACAGGCTATATGTAATGGAGAACAACCAGCTACTACATCAAAGGCATACTCTACCGACTTCTTACTCACGTATTCTGTTACACGTGATGATGTATTATTTACCAGGCTATCAAATAATAATTGTTTTCCTTTATCTAATGTGTACCCTGGCTGAATAGTGAATATATCTCTTATAGCCTTTTTACTATTGATACAGATATTACAATCAGCATTATTCTCTAATAGTATCTGTGTTATCTCTATGCTTCCAACCAATGCACAAAAATATAAAGCATTACCTCCATCAAATGTCTGAGCATTAATGTTTGCTTCATGTTTAATTAATAGCCGGACTATACTGGTATGGTAATTGGTACACGAGGAGATCAATGGTGTAAAACCATCATTGTTACATAGATCAACATTAGGATTCTTCTCTAACAGTAACTTTACTATTTCAGTATAACCTTTAGCACTTGCTGAATTCAGAGGACTCCAGCCATCGTTGTCACATAGATCTACATTAGGATTCTTCTCTAACAGTAACTTTACTATATCAGTATGTCCTTTAGTACTTGCTGAATTCAGAGGACTCCAGCCATCGTTGTTACATAGATCTACATTAGGATTCTTTTCTAACAGTAACTTTACTATTTCAGTATGTCCTTCATCAATTGCTGAATTCAGAGGACTCCAGCCATCGTTGTTACATAGATCTACATTAGGATTTTTCTCTAACAGTAACTTTACTATATCAGTATGTCCCTCATCACTTGCTGATTTCAGAGGACTCCAGCCATCATTGTCACATAGATCTACATTAGGATTCTTCTCTAACAGTAACTTTACTATTTCAGTATGTCCTTTAGCACTTGCCATGATCAGTCCAGTACCCCCATCATCTTTACACTGATCCACACCTACATCATTATGTAGCAGCCATTCTACCATATCATGATAACCTTCATAACAAGTATCTATTAGTGGAGTATTACCTGATCCATACTCCTCCTTTGGTCTCACTGTATCCTTGGTACTGGCTAATGTTATTTGTTGTGATACATCTAGTTGTAGTAAGTACTGTAATAACTGTTGTCGGAATGAAGATTCCTTCATATTATTGTTATCAAACACATCTGACACCTTTCCTGCTGACCAGTCTTTTATCAACCTTTGTAGATATGATTCTAAATAATCATCTGGTATTTCAATGATGAATTCTATGTTACTGTTTATGTCATCTGATAATGTCTGCCATTTAAAACGTTCATGCAGTAAATCACTGTCAATATGGTCTATTAAACTTTCAATCATTTGCTGACCAAAGTAATGAGCAAGGAAGTCAAACAGTTTATCATGTACAGTTCTATAAATACCATTCGTTTTACAGATAAATGTACCATCTAGGGTCTCAAGTGCTTTCTTTAGTTTTTTCTTTGATGTACTTCTGTTGATTCCAAAAACCTCACATATGTCTTCTATGACATGCCGCTGTTCGACTGTCAGTTTACCCTGAAACCAATTTTCTTTCAAATCATTATTAAAGAGAACACATAATGCAAGACTACATAACTTATAGTTCCCTTCATCACCATACTCATTTAACCTGTCTAGTTCCCTTCTATAGACAACAAAAGGATTTTTGAAAAATTCTTTCATATCTGCATTTTTTGTTTCAAGATATAAGGAACATAAAAGTGGAAAAAATTCACAATCTTGCGACAAATCATTAATATCTTTTACATTTGTACCAATATAGGTTTTTGCTATATTTGTTTTCTCATCAGATGTAAGACATAATTCATCTGATACCAAGTTACATTCACAAGATTTAAAAGGTGTTAATATCTTAAACTTATCATCTTTATAGATTTGTAACCTACAAGATACAATAATCTTACAACATTTGTCTGCAACAATTGTGTTAATTACAGGTAATAATTGTTTCCAGTTATCAATCTGTTGTTGGTTGGCAGTGTAATTTCCACAAATATCATCTACAATGAAGACTGTCTGTTTTCCAGGCTGATAATAATCTCTAATGTCTGTTGGGGCATATACAGGTATTATGTTGTATCCTTTCTTCTGTAAAAAAAGTGCTGTATGCCTACAGATAAAAGATTTCCCAACTCCTGCTGGGGCAGTTAAAGTCACACAAGTATTGCCTTGTACAGATTCGATGACATAATCACTGGCTCTGGTAGAGACAAACATCTTATCTTTCTTTTCCCAGTCTTCTAATTGTCCTTTTATCTGCTCTGAAAAATATACGTATAATTAAATTAAATTTTTTTTCAGCAATCTGTTATTAATTAGTTTTATAAACTAGTAGATTCAGAGGCTATGTTGTCAGTCAAACAAGCAAGTCTTAAACAAAAAAAATATGCCTAAAAGTTTAGACTATAAAACATTGTCTATAGCCTCTCTAGTTAAAAGATAAATAATTTTCAAACATTTCTATCATGAGATTATAAAATAGTTGTTAAATAGTGTAAAATTAACTTCATTTTTACTTAATATAAATAGGCAGTTACTTATAAGGGTTAAATATAGTATGACTCCCATGCTGACCTATATATCTTTTTGTAAATCGTTAGTGAAAATGTTTGCTGCTTATAGTTTCTGCGTAAAACGCAAATATGGGTACACATCGTCTTTCATATGCAATTAGTCCAATACGGGGTAAACTATTGATTTTGGTATGATGCTGATTTGTTTGTAGATCTTATTTTGTTGAACACATTTGCAATCAAATTGTCTCAGTATCTGTCAAATAACACCAAAAAAAAAACAAAATTGTTTTCAGTGCAATACGGTCATAAATGGCATAAAAGGTTCAATTGATGATTAAAACTATTATAAGAGGGACGAAAGATACCAAAGGGACAGTCAAACTCATAAATCTAAAACAAACTGACAACGCCATGGCTAAAAATAAAAAAGACAAACAGAAAAACAATAGTACACACGACACAACATAGAAAACTAAAGAATAAACAACACGAACCCCACCAAAAACTAGGGGTGATCTCAGGTGCTCCGGAAGGGTAAGCAGATCCTGCTCCACATGTGGCATCCGTCGTGTTGCTTAAGTGATTACAAATCCGGTAAATAGTCTAATTCGGTAGGTCATATTCATGAAAGGGAAGGGGATTGTAGTAACGACGTAAGGAACATATCCGATATCATTTGTGAAACGGTTATTCCATAACGGTCAACCAACTCGTGATGGCGTCCGTAAAATTTACGAAGGGATGATTTCAACTTCACCATTTGGAACTCTTGGTTTAATAGCTTCCTTGTGAGCAGCAAACCTCTATCAAGAAAATCATGATAGGAAATGCAAGCACGGGAATATCGTATCAATTGGGAGATATATACCCCGTATGCAGGTGCTGCTGGAATGTTGCTACTTAGAAATGGAAAGTTCACAATTGGAAAGCTGAAATCATCTCTTTTGTCGTAAAGTTTTGTTTTCAACCGACCCTCATTGTCAATTTCTAGATGTAAGTCAAGATATGAAGCCGACTTAACTGTATCTGTAGTATCCTTTATCTCTAGTTCGATTGGATAGATGCGTTCCACATAGTCACCAAATTTTGAATTATTTAGTGAAAGAACATCATCTATATAGCGGAAAGTAGAGTTAAAGTATATTGCTAACTTCTTATCTTTCTTCCTAAGAAGTTCCTGCATGAAGTCAGCCTCATAATAATAAATAAAGAAACAAGTCGGCGAGTAGAGGGGCACAGTTTGTTCCCATTGGAATGCCGACAGTCTGTTGAAAAACACGTCCTCCGAACGTAACAAATATGTTGTCAATCAAGAAATCAAGCATCTTGATAATATCAGTTTCAGAGAATTTTTTGTTTGAATCAGAGTGATTCTTTACAAAGTAGGATTTATCCCTCCCTAAGACAAGATACTTGTATCTACGTTGGCCATTCTTTTTTATGAAGCAAAGTAATATCAACTCTTTCAATTTGTCTTTTAGTTTGGAATGTGGAATACTTGTGTACAGGGTAGAAAAGTCAAATGTTTTAATACTGTTACAAAATGAAAGAGATTAGATTGTATGTACTCTAAAAGATCTTTTGAATTTTTAAGTATCCACATCTGATTCACGCCACCTCTAGAATAGGCAGTTTCACAATAACTTTGAAGCCCGTCTTTGATTGCTGATAAAATAGATGTTAATAATTTAGAAAGAGGTTTCGTGGAGCACTTGGAAGACCCAGCAATATACCGTTGTTTGTAAGGACACTTATGTAGTTTAGGTATCCAATACAGTGATGGAAGATCCAGTTCTTTATCTTTGGTTGAAATTCCAAAGGAACATAGAACAGACCTATGATTATCCAGGATTTCCTCTTTGGTAAGTGTCGTGAGGGTATATGTTGAGTTACCAAGTGAATTGTCAATACCTAATTCGTTTATCAAGCAGTTGATGTAGTGACTTTTACACACAAAAACGATGTTATTTGGGGCTTTATCTGCAGGGACAACAACATATTTGTCATGGAGGTCGGATAGGTGTTTTGCAACATTTGGGTCTTTAAAGATTGACGTAGCATGGGCATTGATGGACCCATTCAGTTTCTTAATTCTGATTTGTATCAACGACCTCACTGCCTTAATCCATTCGGAAAGAGTGTCTACGTCTTCCTTCTCGCGCTTAGCCCATTGCCTGGCATAATCCTCGACTGAATCCATCAAAATTTTAAAGTTGTATTATAACTTGCTTGTAGATCTTATTTCTATGAACATTTTAGGCATTCAAAGTATCGCTTTAACTATTACAGTTTCTGTAATTAATCATAGGTACTTAGGGTTAAGACACTTATTTAGCCCTCCCCTTTTTTCAATAAACCGTTATTTTTTTTTCAAATAATTTCAATTATTTTCGCATTTAACTGTTAAATTGAACATACATATACTAATCATAACTTGTATTTTCCATTACTATCAATTCCAAGTTTACTACCTTCAGCGGTCACTGATGTTTATAAAGAAAGAGAAGGTAACTCACTTCATACATTACCTATAACCTGAATTCTAAGAAGAATTCAAATTTTAAGAAGAATCCAAATTCTAAGAAAAATTCCAATTCTAATAAAAAAATCTTAATTCTAAGAAGAATACCAATTCCTAGAAGAATCCAAATTAAGAAGAATCCCAATTCAAATTTATTTTCTTTGGATATGACATGACTCCTTTTCGCAAACATTTCTTTTAAAGTCCGGCACTTAACAAAAATCGACGTCTTTTGACATAACGGATTAATTGTGCTCCTCGTGCTGTCGTATTTTGTATCTTAATTGATGAAAGTATTGTATGAGCGACAATTATAAATCCGTTTACCTGCAACAAATGTTCCGAATGTTATTAAAGGTAAAAGAAAACGCTAAAATAACGGATTTTGGGAAAAAAGAAAGTCAGAAAATAATTATCCTGACCCGAAGTACCTATACAATAAACTAACAATTTGTTTTAGATTTGACTGTTAAGGGCAATTCCCAGATAAATTTTCGGTCATGTTGACTAATTTTTAGATCTTACTTTGCTGAATATGTTTGCGTTGTACAGTTTTTGTTATCTACAAAAAGGTAGAATTGATGAAATAAGAATTAAATCTTAATATTAGAAAAGTCATACCTCGAAGGTCTCAATTCTATTTTTCTGCACTAGTTTTTTTTGCAAATCACGTATATACTATTACTAATCTCTTTTGCTGTTTACAATGTATGCCTGTCGATTATAGCTTTCAGGAAAAAAAGACCAGGATAATAAAATGTTTACCAAATCCGAAGAAACTCATATAGGAAGTTTATTCATGGTTTCAATAATAATGTTTTTTTATGTCTATTAAGTATAGTCATCAACTTGGCTGTTACAAATGTAATATACACTATTTGAAAATTGGTTAAAACAATCCTCATTCAGAAACAATGATTTTTAAAAAGCAGGTGTCTTATAATTTTGATATGAATGAATGTGGAAAGGTCATAAATTCAAACCTTTTCTCATTTTCCCAGATGTTTTCAAATAAGATAAGACGATAATACACTTTTTTTGCAGTTATCTGTTTTTTTACTGATTACACCAATGTTATTGCACCAAAATATAACGAGTAACCACTGTAGTAGTGGACCAAGCGTTTTCCCTTGATCATCACACTTTTAGGTCACAGGAAAAGATTATGTTTCAAGTTTGATCAGCGAATCATCTTTCTCAAACTATATACAGAAGGTTGTTCATGACCACGTTTAATTCTATTTGACACAATAGTTTCAGAGAAGAAGATTTTTGTAAAAGTTAACAGGCGATAAATGGACACCCCGAGATAGCAATAGGTCATTCAACCCATTGTTTTAGGTGAACTAAACAGGTGATTTGACTGATATGTGATAGGCTTGCATGACCATCTACCATTTAAGTGAGGTCAAAATATCAATACCCCGAATATTTTTCGGAATAGGATCTTCAACTTGCTTTTGCATTTCCAGGTTTCCTGAAATAAGAAAAAAAAAAGTATTCAGTTATACAATATTTCAAACGCTTTCTGAAATGTTTATTCTATATCATAATAACATTCAATATTATAATAAGCACTTCATAAAAAATCTACCCGGCAATATGTGTTTAACTACAGCGGAGTGTGTAAAGATGTAAATATCAGTAACAATACACCTACGATATGAAATTACTGTAATTTCGAATACCTATATGGCCACATATCCCATGTTAAAACAGGATACATTAATATCGTTTGTGACCGAGAGATGAAATCATTCCTAAGGATATAACCTAAATATTGTACCTCGTCAATTATGAATTGAAATGAGTGTCGTAACATCATTCATGGCTCACTAAGTATTTACTGCTCTTACTGGATAAAACGAAAAACAGGTTGACAAGAAATGTATAAGTTTGTTTTTATTCAATAATGAGCATATCTGGTATACGTATAACACATTTTAAAGAAAATTTTCCTCCTAACAATAACAATGATAGGCCCATTACTAGAACCAAACATACGCTAATTGAACTCGCCAAAAAATTTGTTTTTGTCCTGGCTGATAGAGCTGCTAATGATATTATTATTGTTTGACGTAAATTTTACATTGATGTTCTGCAAAAGGAAATTACGAATTTACTAACATGCATTATGACTCCTTTTTAAGAAAATGACATCTGTATCACCCACACACTTCTAGCTAGTTCTTTACACGGAGAAAATTATTATTATGAAAGTTTCAACTATGTACTGACTTCCGAAGCTGTACAAAATGCCTTACAATTATAGAATTTATTAGTCTCCAAGCCGTTTTTCTACTCAATAACTATCTATTACACTTTCTAGTGAACTAGGTAAATTTTAAAATTGGCAATACATTAATATTGTTCAAATAAAGCCTTTAGTGAAAAACATTCCTTTCGAGGTGTAATAATTTTGTTGGAAGTACTTGATAAGATGCATTCTTATGTTGTTGATTTCGAATCTATTCAAAGTTTTAATTTTTCTACCCTATATATCACTTAGCCTTATAATCTTTTTAAGACAGCAAACACATACCTCATTAAATGAACATTTGAAAAGTTCGTTATTTATTTGGCCTTTAAATTGTTTTTGATTCGAGCGTCACTGATGAGTCTTTTGTAGACGAAGCGTCTGGCGTAAATATACAATTTTAATCCCGGAATCTATGATGATTTTATTATCAGAAAGAAAATATATACATGTTCAAACTCTTTTAAGTCATTTTCAGTAACATTAAGCAAAAGAACTCTGTCTATCGGAACTGCTTTAATACTTTAACTGCCCTTAAATTTCCACAAGATAACATGTTTGTCCGTTATAGAGATTCCGTATATAGTCAAATTATCGGAACTTCCATTGGGAATTACTGTGCACCACTTTTTGTGGACCTGTTTCTGTATTGTTATGATGTATGACTTTAATCATATGACCAATCGATTAAACAACATCTGATTTAAACAAGAGGCTGTCACAACGACAGCAAACCGGATTTATTAATATTTATTTGTGTCCTGGCAATATCACAAGAACCATTACTGATGAATGGTGAAAGTGAAAATCGTCAATATCAAATTTGACCTCCATTTTGTCATCAGTATCAATATATTAAAATTTGAAAAGCTTAGATTGAATGGTTCATGAGTAAATGCAACAACGTGAATGGAAACGCCATTTAACAATCTTTCAAGAACCATAACGCCTGAACGGTAGAAGTCAAAATCGTCATTATTGAACTTGACCTCTATTTTGTCATCAGTAACAACATATAAAAATTTCAAAAGCTTTGGTTGAATGGTTCATGAGAAAATGCACGGACACGACTGGAAACACCATTTTTCAATCTTTCAAGAACCATAACTCCTGAACGGTAAAGGTCAAAATCGTCAATATTGAACTTGACCTCCATTTTGTCATCAGTAACAACATATTAAAATTTGGGAAGCTTTGGTAGAACAGTTCATGCGTAAATGCACGGACACGACTGAAAACTCCATTTTTCAATCTTTCAAGAACCATAACTCCTGAACGGTAAAAGTCAAAATCGCCATTATTAAACTTGACCTTCATGTAGTTGTCAGTAACAACATATTAAAATTTTAAAAGCTTTGGCTGAACAGTTCATGAGTTAATGCACGGACAACATTTGATTGCCGCCCGCCCGACCGCCCGACTGCCCGACTGCCCGGCCGCCCGACTGCGCGGCCGCCCGACCGCCCGGCCGCCCGCCGTACATCCCCAAATCAATAACCGACATTTTTGTCACAAAAATCCGGTTAAAAATTATTAACACTTTTTACACCACTGGGTCGATGCCACTGCTGGTGGAGGTTTCACCAGTCTAGTAGTCAACACTACGGTGTTGACATGAATATCAATTATTTGGTAATTTTAATAGATTTACAAAACTTTGAATTTTTCGACAAAATGAGGATTTTCTTATTCCAAGGATGGATTACCTTAGCTGTTTTTGGTCCTCACTACTTTTCAACTATGTACTTGTTTGGCTTTATAACTATTTTAATCTGAGCGTCACTGATGAGTGTTATTTAGACGAAACGCGTGTCTGGCGTATTAGATTATAATCCTGGTACCTTTGAAGTCTATTTACACCACTAGGTCGATGCCACTGCTGGTTGACGTTTCGCCCCCGTGGGTATCACCAACACAGTAGTCATCACTTCGGTGTTTACATGAATATCAATTATATGGTCATTTTAATTTTCCTGTTACACAACTTTGAAGTTTTGGAAAAACTAAGGATTTTCTTATCCCAGGAATAGATTACCTTAGCAGTATTTGGCACAACTATTTGGAGTTTTTGGTCCTCACTGCTCTTCATTTTGTATTTGTTTGGCTTTATAAGTATTTTTATCTGAACGTCACTGATAAGTCTTATGTAGACGAAACGCGCGTTTGACGTATTAAATTATAATCCTGGTACCTTTGATAACTAATTAGATATTTGGATTATAAATTTGTTCTAAATAATAACGACTTCAGCATACATTTCACTTATAGTTAACAATAATAAGTAAAATATCACATTCTTCGCAGGAAAATATAAAATCGAATTTGTTTTCTTCACTCATTGAATTAAAACTGGGGACAATACTAGCAATTTCATTAAACATTTTGATCCTAGTTTTATTAATTTCTGAACATGTTATGATAATTTTTTGTAACTTTTTTATCTAAATTAAATAAAAGGTACTTTTCTAGTTCATACTTTAATTTAAATTTTCTGTAGGTTCTTAGTTTATTTCCATTTATTGAATTATCATCATCAGAGAGACAAGTTTTCAAAACATAATGCAGTTTTCATTGAGCTTTTTTCGACGGCTAAAAGTAATCATTTTTTTTAGAAAAGGTACATTGATTTTCCCAAACATGAGTGAAATTCAATTTTGAAATTTTAAAGTAGCATTTTAACTTTTGAAGCAAATCCATAATTTAACTGCTTGTTAGCTTTATAAACATTATAATAAGAATCATTTTCATTTGACTTTATAATATGTAACCAAAATCCTACAGAAGACTTAAGGGCTTGTATACCAATAGGGTACATTCCCAATTCAGCTAATACAGATGTATTTTCTGCCTTTGAATTAACATTTAGAAGACCTTTCGAAAATTTGATCTGGAGTTTTACTGATTCCATAAAAGTATTGAGATTCAAGAGTTTTGTTTTTCTTCACAATATTTTGCGACCGTATCTCACTACAATACAGTAATATTGGGCTAACACAGGAATTAAGCAGTGTCATATGGGAAAAAAACATCCATCTTATCTGAGAAGAGTATTTTATTTATACAAAACAATGCCTTAGAAGCTTTTTTACAGAGGAGATTTACAGCATTTAAATTTAGTGAAAATTCCTGATGGCTTGAATAGTATACCTAAATATTTATATTCTGTGCAACATTCAATTACTTTATTATTCAATACAAACTTGTCTTTAGTAAGTTTTTTTACCACTTTTATTTAATATCATTGTTTTGTCTTGTCAAGATTGACAGTCAAGTTCTATTTTTCACAATAAGTATTTAACTTGTTTAGACAATTTTGAAAACCTTCTGAAGATTCTGATATTAATACTTAGTCATCAGCATATAAAAGACTAGACAATTTTATGTCATGTAATGTTACAGGATCACATGTGTTATCAAACATTGTATTGAGGTCAAATCATTTATATATAAAAAAAATAAGGTAGGGCTTAGAATGCAACCTTGTTTTACTCAAACTGTGGGAGGGAACATATAAGTAATGCCTTCAATGACTTTAACTGCAAATAAAACTTCTTTGTACATATCTTTTAGAATATTAAAGAATGGTCCATTTATGTTATATTCAGCAAGTTTGTGCAAAAGCTTTTTTTTTAAATCAATAAAACATGCATTTATTCTTTTGTTTGATTTAAAAGCTTTATCAATAATAGTTTTTAAAGTAAGAATGTGATCACTAGTTCTGCATCCTTTTTTTGAATCCAATCTGTTCACGACAAATAATATTATTAGTTTCTGAATACTTTTCTCAACGGTTATATAAAACTCTTGAGAAAAATTTTCCTAAGCAGCTAGAAAGTGCTATGCCTCTGTAGATTGAGGGGTGACTAAAACACCCTCCTTTGAATACTGGTTTAATGTAATTTTCTCTCCATTTAGAAGGATATATACCAGTAAAAAGAATTAATTTGAATAATTTAACATACATGTTGACGTTCATAGTACAAGATATTTTCAACACATAATTTCTTATTTTTCAAGGCTTTCATAGCAAGAAGCACGTCCTCTGCAGTTATCCTAACATTTAAATTTTGGTTACAATTATTCAACAAATTATCATCAGTACATGATTTGAAATCAGAACTTTTGTCATGGGTAGTATTCATTAGATTTTTGAAACCATACTTTAGCTTGAATGTTTGAACTAGGATCATTCAATTTTTTTTCCTTTAAAGTTGAACTGTTTCCCAACACTCATCTGAAGAATTATTTGATTCCAAAATTTGTGTCTGCATTTTATTTCTAACTTGTCTATAGTTTTTCCGTATCAATTTATTATTACCTTTTTTTTGGACATAACTTCTAATCTTAGTTGCTTGTTGCATGGTTTTTTACACAATTTCCTAGTATGGTGTTTTAAAGCTCTAAATTGTGCTTCACATTCATTATTATAGTAGAATTTTTTTTAACTTTTCGGAATTTACTTTCGTTAATAAACTAGACCAACCTAAACATCTTGTAAACATTTTTAAAAGATTTGAACCATAGGTTTAGAAGATTTGGTAAGTCAAATATGGCATCTTTTACATGATAGTACCAGCCAAATTTGGAAGTTTCAGAAATATGGGTATAGGGTTTAACATGTTAACATTTTAAAAATTTAATCCTAAGTTGACAAAAGCATAGTTAATAATGATAACTAAGGCGAATATTAGTTCACTGATTCCCTTTTCTTGTAAGTTTTTTTTTAAATTTAATTTGTTGCCCGAACTTTAAAAGGGCTGTGCTTCTAATATTTGATGAAGAATTTTCTTTTTTTTTTAAAACATGTGTCGTTTAAAAAAACTAAGCATTTGGAGTGCTATACTAGTCGGGTGTTCTTGCAAAAGTTTTTATAAATTTAACCGTTTGATTTTTTGGTATTAAAGTTTAAAATATGCCCCGCCCTCAATTTTGGTTCATTAAAAGAGAGCACAATCTATTAAAAAAATACATAATGGCCATAATTTTTTTCGCCTTTTAAACTAGGCCTTTGATATTTTGCATGTGGATGTTATACATGCTCAAAATAACTCACAGTAAAACAATTGTGATGATTTTTTTATCTGTTCCAGAACGGTCTAGTTAAAATATAAATCTATGATTTTTCTATATTCATACTTTCGACGAAGCAAAGCAAGTTCAATCTAGATCTGGACATATACATGTATGCATTAAACAATATTCAATCGGCGTACAAATTTATTGTAGAACATGTAGAAAAATCCGTCCGTTCCGATCAAATCTAAACTTAAGTACCATTGTGCATTTACGGACCCTGGATTTAAATCAGATCTGTTCTGGCGGTTTTTGTCTTTTATTCAAAATATATTTTTAAATGTGACTATCTTTAGTTCCGAATCTTTCTATCTTTCTAAACCAACGATCGACAAGTGCGTTCATTTTTGTGAATCAATATTTAAATGTTTTGAAATATTCATTAATATTAGCAGTACACACTTTCACTTTTCAAATTTTACCGATGGAAAGTATCTCAATAAATTGTTCATTCCTCAAATCTTTTGTTGGAATTAAATATCATTCTGCATTGCACGAGAAATGTATTTCATACACAACTTGTTGTATATAAAATTGACTACACGATATATAGTATATCAACGTACACATGATGTATATTATAAAAGATAATTTTTAAAATAAAGTTCCAAATTACCGCCCGCGCGTACACTGCCCAGCAGGCGGTGCGGTGCGTAAACCTGCACTACGTGTAATAAAAGTGTGTAAGCCCGACAGGAAATCGCTCGAATACCTGGAAGTGTCACCTCACAGTGCCTCTGGCAAGAATATCTTTAACCATGCGGATGGTCAAGTTAAGGAATTGAAAAAAAGGTATTATATAAATACTCGGACATAAAAAAAATTATAAATGTATATTAGTCCAAGATAGAAAAAAAAATGTGAACAAATTAGAATATTGGAAACAATTTTACACGGAACACACCGCTAGTTAATTAAGATTTCTTTCTTACTATATATGAGAGAATCCATAAAAGAAATTGCTCTCAATTAATTCGCCAATATTTACTTGAAAACTTGAAATATACAGTAACATAATAAAGAAATTATACTAATTATGGAATATACATACATATGTCAGTCGTTAAGCTACATTTTTCGAAATAAGCCGGAAATTGCTAGTATACAGAAGAAAGTCAAGAAATTTCATTGTGTTATATTCTTTACATAAAGAGACTGCCCTTGATTATCTCTGCGATTTAATGCTTCCAATTATTGGTCAAATTAAATTATGGTTTACGAATTAGTAACAACTATGTAATACCCCGCGTCATAGACTAGATATAGCCAAAACATCTTATTCCCCAATCTATTTTTATTGAGTGGAATTTTAAACTCCGACATATGGACTTCCTGAAATATAAAAACAGCCATCCTTCTTCTTTAGTTGTAGTGTTTGAAAACTTAATATCATTCATGGTTCAGAAGTATGCAGATCTGTGTTAATATTAATCTAAATCCCGTATGCAGCTGTAGCCATGCTGTTGAGGATTGTATTTACAATTTCTTCGAGTGCCCTTTTCACAATGTAGCAAGATAAATATTGCTTTTTTTTTTAAATAGATATGTTATACCAGAGACATATATACATATGTGTATATATGTCTCTGGTTATACCAATTGAGCTTGTATTGGCTGTTCACGGTGACCTTATACATTTCAGCAAAGTTAAGCAATTTTTAAATCTGTGCAATCTTATATCAGAATTACACAAAGATTCAGAACTTCACATACAATTAAAATTCTGAATGCCTGCTTTTCACGCAAATTCATATTACAAAAATATTATATTACATTTTCGTTTTTGTTTATTGTTTGTATTACATGTATTTCTATTTTGTACGTTTAATACTTGTTCATGCATAATCACAGAAATCACTAATCCATGTCAATGTTAATTTTTTTATTAAAACAATAAAACGGAGACTAATAGTCTGACTTCAATTTACTTTTTTCTGTTCTTGTTATTCATCTACATAAACTGTCTATACACAATATAATACGAAAGGAATATTGAAATAAAGACGTCCGTAGAAATACCACCAAGGACAACCTCGATAAAACGCACTATGAACATGATGTGATGATACAGGTGTCACAAAGGACATGGAATATAAAAGCTGGCTATGTTATTTTAAATTAAAAAAATAGTTCCAAATTATATAATCACATCTTTAGTAATTACCATGTAGATGTTTTAACGACACGTACCACACTCTATTGATCGTCAGCTGTGTGTTATCGATCGAAATTCATGTTCATTTAACCAGAACCCGTTAATCAGACACGTGTATACAGATTGTAGATGAATATTATCTCAGCATGTTATCATGGTATAGTGTTTTGTTTTATGGGTCTTGTATTTTGTAAAAAAAAAAATGAAAAAAAAAATTGTGGTATTTCTAAGCACCGGAAAAAAGTTGTCAAACATTTATTATCTATTTTCCAATAAGTTTAATAATAGAAAAAAAGAATATTTTGTATTCACAACACACTCGCACAACTTATTATTGTCATGGCTTCATATTTAACTGGATAATCAGGGTTTTTGTGGAAGTTGTATGTTGAGATCAACTTTAGATACGAAACCTTCTTGAAATTTTGTAGAAAACCTGCATACTGCAATAAATTACTATTAATCCTGTATTTTCAACAAATTTTTATTTTTCTAGGAGAAAAACAATCAAACGGAAAACATGTTCCATACATAAAATATTTGTTTCATTGAGAAGAAAAATTGTTCCCATGGGAAGATAAACTGTTCCCATCGGAAAAGTTAAATTCCCATAGGAACTCTCTGTATTCTTCTTTTCCCATGGGAACTGTAAAGTTCCGATGGGAATTTTTAAAATTCCCACGGGAAGAGTACTTTTTCCGATGGGAACTTTAACTTATCCCATGGGACCATCGAATATTCCCATGGGAATTTTTAAATTTCCCATGGGAAATGTACTTTTAAGCAGCTGTGGTGACAACAATGACAACGGTGACATATTGGGACATATGGGGAAATTTAATTTTTTTGATTATCTATCACTTTGTCAAAAAATATTTTTGATATCTTGTAAACCGACAAAGACAGATTTGCCAATTCTGGAATTGCAAATTAGTCCCGCACAGTGTTGTATCATCATGGGGTTAATTGTTTTGCATCATGATGATCTTTGTGTGATCTTCAAATGTGTCCTCAAGTTCAACTTAATGTTGTTGTTTTTTCGTGAAAAACACGACCATATAGGTCATAACTTATTCGCCTTTTGACGTAGGCCTTTGGCATGTGGATGTATCATCATGAGGCGTTCATTTAAAAAGTTCAGATAATACAAGTCTTAATCGACCATACAACTATAAACCTATAATGGGACGGACAGAAGGACAGACGGACAGGGGTAAAACAATACCTTCCATTCTTACAGATTAAAAAATATACATTTCAAAACTTAACGACAAAACCATTGTTGCAAAGAACCACACGGCTCATGAGAGATGAATTAGAGCTGACTGTGCAAAATCCTTATACTATGAAATCAAGTTCGTTTAACATAGAACTTTTTTTCTTATTTCTGCAGAGGTTGTGAAAATTAAATACAACTGGTTTTTAAATAAAAGCACTGCAGTTACAAGTTTTACATTATTTTTTGGGCTCCTTATTATTATAGTAAATGATTTCTCTATTCAGAAATAATCTTGAATTGAGACTTGAGAAAAAAAAAAATCACTTTCACTTGCAATAACACCACACTTTCTTTTTTATATTTATTTCAAAATTGCATTAAAAAAAAATCGGAAAGATACACAAAAATGACAAAAGCACAAGTAAAGAAATTATAACAACATTTGCTATCCCTTCGAAATTTAAATTTGATGAAGCAAAAATAACATGTTATATTTATATCATACATGTGTAATTTCAGTTTCAACCATGATTCTATATATAGACTTTACTTTCCCTAAAATTGCGGACGGAATAGAAGACACCCGTTTATTTTCTACACCTGTCAGGATAAAGGTTGAAAAAAGCTACTAGAAAGATGTAGTATTTATTTTTATTCAGATGAATGTAAGAATGCATAAATATGCGTAGTGTTTTGTGGAAAGAATCGGATGTTTTTTTCTTCTTTTTGTCTTTGTTCCGTGACATGTAAATGATGCACTGGTGGTTGAATACCCCCTCGGTATCTTCTAACTTTTTACATGACTATAAATTGTGTAATAAAATATTCAATTGCACTTTAAAAAAAATTATGCCAGCAATTTTAAAATTATAAATTGTTTGTCCCACATTTTACATTACTCTATGTTTAACATGTATAACTAAGCCCATCATAGTGTATTTCATTAAAAACTACAATGTACATGTATGGTTTTGAAAAAAAGTATTGTGGAGTCACTCAGTTTTGATTTTAATTAATTTGGTAAAAGATCTAGGAACAGATTGATTATATAATTGTCCATGATTTATTCATTTATTTGGTTAAAGTTATATTGATGAAGGAAGCTTAAATGAAATTTAAACAAAGGCAAGACAGGCTTTTGAGAAAACAAAGGTAGGATCAGTAATTTGACATAACAAGCAGGATGACAATTTATGTAAACAATTTCAGGATAAATTAATGAAAATTGCAGGTCCGTAAAGAATGAAAAATAAAAATGTAGGACAATGATGATCAATAATAACAACTAAAAACAATTCCAGGACAAAAGTTTTAATCCTAGCCCTCCCCCAATAAAATAAAATGGTAGCATCCTTAGACTTTTGATACCTAGGCATTGCCAAGTAAAAAACGAAAACAGTTATGGTTCTTTCTGTTTCCCTCCTTTTCTAACGTCCTGGTCCCCTTTTGGTAAATTTATTTCACTTTGAAATTTCCCTATTATGTCTCTGTTGTTAGCAATAATGTTAACATTCTGATTATGGTTTTTTTAAAGCTTGCATATTACATCAGACTATGAGTAAGAGTTATCTTTTCTTAGGTGTTCTGTACCCCCTTAATACCACAATAAATGATAAAAGAGATGATTTTCAATTTCCTATTGTTAATAATCCGTTGTTTGATGGTGACATTCTTTTATCATAATGTCAGTGTGTTTATATATCTCAACTTGTTTAATTCGCTCGTGTATGTATCAACGTATTTGATTTTAACGAATTAATCTCTGTATAACTGACGAATAATATACTAAATTCTATCGACACAATCTATTTTTTTGTACAAGAACGCCATTCGTAAATATAAATAAACATGCAGATATCTTATACGTTCAGTTATTTCACATCAGTCTTTTACAGTAATATCCTACACAAAGCACTAAAATGCGGCTTTAACCTAAAAAACTACACAAAACTTTACACAGACCTATTCCATGTATTCAGAAGGGATATTTTGGTAATTATTATGGAATACCAAAACTGTGTTGTAATGAACATTTTCATTATATGATATGCATTTAGCTTTATATGATGTGCACTTGTCATTATATGATGTGCAATAATATCCTTATATGATGTGCAAATATACGTTTATGATCGCATATATACTTATATGATGTGTAAATATACTTATATTGTCACGTACTCGGTGAAGTGACTTATTGGTATCGTACCAGAGTTTACCCTTGGATATTTGAAGATGCAACGTCCCTCAGATATCTATCTTTAAACTGTTAATTTGGCCTGTCACCAACAAGCAATGTGTTAAACAGGCCTTATGTGTCCAGCAGCAATCAGTGTTAACCTATGCACTATCCAAAATCTTTGCAATATTATACCTATGCACTACTATCCTGTGCACCGCTATCATGTGTACTATCTGGCCTGCTCCGCCTGTGTATTGTAGAATACCTAACCCTTATTGCGAAAACGTTTGAATGACGGCCCTTATTAATATAACTACTTAACAGAATATTTCCTGGTTTGCTTACCACATGCTGTCCGTTCCTGATTCTAAATGTTATAAATTCCAATAGCAATTTAAACAAACACAACCGCAACCAGACAACTGTTCAATTTTCAAATTAAACGAGTTCGCACGCCAGTGTTTTAATATGATAAAGGTTATGATAAGTTGTACCATAGTTAAATAAAACAGGTGAACTAATTTCATCACATTATGATGTGAAAATGTACTTATATGATTTGCAAACATTCTTATATAATGTTCAAACATTCTTAGATGATGTGCAAATGTACTTATATTATGTGCAAAGATCCTGATATGATGTGCAAATATACTTTTAGAAGATGCAAATATAATTATATGATGTGCACATATCATTATATGATGTGCAGTATCCCTTATACTATGCGCTAACATCTTTATATGATGTGGTTGTGTCATTATATTATGTGCTTGTTATCTCATATATTTGGTTTACTTCATTATATGATGTCGAAGATGTGTTTAAATCGTTGTTATGATCAATTGATACCGATCTGCTTCTGCGTAACGAATAATCCAGCTCAAATATGTAGCTATCGTTTGATAAATGGTTGGGATTTAAAAGAGATAAAGTTTACCTTTGCAGGTTTGTACCTCGTTTGTTAGATGGTAAAAATTACATCTGATATTGTCACAAAACTAGTTTTGCCATCAATTAAACAATCGACAAATTCACTATATATTTGAATGTATGTGTACTATTTTCGACCAAAAATGTAAAAGAGTATTTATCTTCCTATTTTATGGTATAGCTAAATTTTCTGACCTGATGTCGATTTCTCGAAATCCAGTTCTGAAGAAGCTTTGTTCACTTATTAAAAAAATATAAACATGTGGATGTGTCCTCCTGGCTAGGGACGTTTAAAACTTTTCGCTCTTGATTTGTATATATTGAAAATAGTTATCATTGTTATCTTTGTACTGATGTCTTACTTTCACTTTCTGAGAATGAATATATATATATATTTAGAGGTCATAATTCTACCGGTATGGAAGATTGATTGATTTATTTGTTGATTGATGTTATTTGACGCCTCTTTCAACACTATCATGATAATTCATGGCGGTGAGTTAATGTTAGTGGAGGAAGCGGAAGTGTTCGGAGAGACCCCACTGTCCTTCAGTAGGGAAACTGACAATTCTGGTCAATTAAGATTGGAGTCGAACTTACCTGCCACAAGTGGGTTCGAAACTCACAACCTAAGTGTTGACAGGGTAGTGATACAGTGGTTCGACTACTTACACTGAGCACCCTTCCCTTGCATCCGAAATGGATTAAAGGAAATATGGAATGTGCAGCTTTTATCATATTTGCGTGCATATATTTCACAGCTTCGACTATAGATGATCATGGATGGATGATTTACGCCCAGGGGTACATCAATATGCATATTCGTTCGATAACATGTTCATGTGATATTAATATGAACACTACTTTTTACTAAAACGACACCCTGAGCTAGATTTTTATCATGCTAGTTCACAAGGTAACAGTCCAAAAGAAGACATGTCATCTTACCCGAAAACATTTTTCTGATCCCGATCCGACAAACTTTGCTCTTTTTTCTAAAATTTGAGTGCTTAGCAGAAAGGCAGAAAATATCAATTTTATAGTCTTTGGTTTTGATCCGGCTGCTGTTGGAACCCACGACCTCCCGCACACGATACGAACATACTACCGCGAAATCACTAGACAGAAACCCGCAAAATAAAAGGTTTCGTGGGAAGCCGGTCATATATACACCTCTCGACTCAAGTAAACAGGGCTGACTTGTTTTGGGGTGAGAGGGGGGAGGGCATTTCTTTTTGTAAATGTTTTATTTCAAATTCATTGAAAAATATTTTATCTAGTTATGAAGAGATACGAAAGAGTTTGTTCCATTTAAAATGAAGGGTAAAACAATAATAAAATTAAAAAAAAAAAACATGCTAATTTTTATTTTAATCAAAGTCGAACAAGGAAATACATGTGTTCCTGTCCACACTAGAGTTGGTGTCACACAAATGTGATAAATATATGATGTACAGATCATCTGTCTAAGCTTTGGTTACACTGTTCTGTCAATACTTCAGTTTACGTTATGTCCTAATAAATATTACTTCAGACAATGCAATTTTAGCCTTCATATTTTAATAAAATTGTTGTCTACATGAACATAAAACCATGCATGTATTTATTGTGTACTGAGACCTGTTTTTCTCTTACAGATAGAGAGTTCTATTTTGAATTTTTCTAAGTGAAGATTTACAGCAGCGGCTTTTAATATGTTGCGTTCATCCTGAAAACTTAAATAGATTCAAGAAAAACAAATAGTGGAATGTGTCTGAATATACTTTATAGTTAATGTCCGTTACTGGGAAATTTAAGCTCTTCAGCGTTTTGTTGTTTAATTGGCTATTATCTTGATAACTCATCTATATTGAAACCCTTTCTTGAGAAATGGTATAGACCAGATCAGATATAAAAATTAATAAATAGTTAATTGTGGTAATTTTCTTTCATTAGGGGTGGGGATGTGTAAGGAAACATTTTTTTTTCTTTTTTTTTTTTAGTCTACACCTTAAAGAATGACAAACAATCAGTTCCCCTCCCCCACCTCCCCCCCCCAAAAAAAAAGAAAAAAAAAACCACCACGAACAAATACACACAAACAACAAATACTCATACGAACATTTTCAATACTCGTTTTCGACGGAAAAACAGCAAAACATTCGTGCATTATCTTCATATAGATAATGAATGTTTAATGAACTAATTGATGTCAAACAAATGTAAGCTGAGACTGTATGTTTATGTTAAAAAAACCCAGAAAAACAGAGTCCACTTATCAGTAAAATAGTGATTAATGAAAAAAGTACATTGCAAAATTTTGATTCGAACATTATCTTTAAATCATAAAAAGACCCCTGTCAAAGTTTTGTTACATCTATATTTGTACTTGTTTGGCTTTATAAATATTTTGATATGAGCGTCACTGATGAGTCTTATGTAGACGAAACGCGCGTCTGGCGTACAAAATTATAATCCTTGTACCTTTGATAACTATGAAATATAGCCCGTGACTGTATCTCAATGTAAACGAAGAACATTAGTCCGTTTATAAAACAATGCAGAATAATCTGACAAAAACAATATTTTAAAAATTAGATTCTGGATACTGTCGTTTGATCTTAAAAAAGCTTCTGACTATTTTTTTAACATTTCAATGAAGGTTTGACAAATTTAATTATGGATGTCTCTAAAAACCCAAACCATAGATTAAACTTAAATATTGACGACGTCCCGCCACCTCGACAAAATTCGAAAGCCCTACAAAAATGCCTTTAATACTATATGAAAATGTAAATGCTATTTAAAACTGCGATACTCACTCAATTTCACCTCATGATCCCTAGTTCTCTAAAACAAAAGATTTGAACATTTATCAAATGTTTCATACAATACAAATGTAGGCTTAATATCAGCAGTAAGAACTGAACTTACAAAGCTAATTCACAAAATGTATATGACTTGAGGAAGTCATTTTAGCTGTTGAGTTAAGTATGTATTTGGAGGTGTTTCAGTAGAGGTCTTTTTGAAAACGGTAAACATATGTCACGGGCCAATCAAACTAAATCTGTTTCTCTATTTATGTTTCGTTAGTGGACTGATAGAAATTGAAACGGGAGCAGTGTTGATATTAAAAAAATGGAAAACAACACGTTTAATAAGTTATTGCGTCCGAAGCGCTAATGAGCTAGCTCAGCACAAACATATATTAAGGAACATTTAGGATGTCAAGGACCTCAGCAGTTTTTGTTTCGTGATATTATTAAGTTAATGGTTTGTTGACATTTTAATGGTAGATCTTCATGTGTGATCTGTTAAATTTATTCACGACTTATATGCATTCAACATGATTTCAAAATTGATAAAACATCGATACTGGTTCATTGTTGCTCCCCTAGAAGTCATGTGGTTCCTTTTAATGTGAGGGGCTGTCTCATTGATGCTGTTGTGACTGTAAACTGGTGGTTTCAAAGTAATGTTTTCGTGTCAATTTTGTATTTTAATAGTTTTAGATATGATCTTATGTATTTATTGATAATTTCTTTTACTTTCAAATGTGCTAAAAGCGTACGTTTCGCATTTTAGTTATCATGTGATTAAAAAAGTCAAAATTAGCACAATTACGTCATGTACGTGCTTTTCAAAACGAAGCCGTTTGGTTAATATTCTTAATATGGATAAAAAAAAAACTACCGAGGAAGCATTAGCTAAAATGAAATTTACTTTATACTTATACATGTATCACCGGACCTAATTAGCCTTACGAATGAGTTGAGGACGCGTTTGTTGTTTCATTTTTATTTCTCCTTGGAATATTTACTACTGGTATAGGTGTAGTGCAGTAGTCTTTACTGTTTTACACGGTAAAGCTCCACGGTGGTTTCCTTCTTAGCGATCAGAAGCAGCGAATAGAGCTGTATGCCTAGCATGGTCTATACAATTAACCATACATTATATTTATATTAGCTCCGTCTATTAATGCAAATTTAAACGGCAACTTAAAATAGAGGCATATCTTTTGAATACCTTTTAATTACTTGTAACAATTATTCCGATAGTTTATTCTGTACATTGTATCATTGTGCCGTAATTAATATATATATTGTACAACGGAGTATTCATTTTCGCTACTAGCATTTACTATTAACCACATACAACACTTTAGATATAATACTTTTTTTGAAAGTATCCGTCGTATATATTTGAAAACTTAGCAAAAAGCGGAAATTGCGACAATGGTTGCAGCAGTTAAGTACTCACGTTTCAAGTGGCAAATATCAGTTTTTAAAATATGTGTCATTTTCCCATGTAGAAAATTATTATTAAAAGACTTTGATTATTTTGTCACGTCACTAGGAAGTAACAATCAAAATGATTTAACATATTAAGCTTGCATTACACAATTATACTTTCATTGTCTACATTGATATGTAACAATCAATGTTTTCCTTTGTTTGACATGAAAAACCTAGGGTTGACGGCTATGCTATACATTTTCATTTCGTTTTCCAATGTTAAAACAGGTGGTTTTTTAAGGACACTGCAAAGTGTCAAAATTTTGATAATAAGGATAGGTTCTGTTGTTGTTTATTCAAGGTGCAAGGGATTTAAGTAGATGATTTTGAAAGATTTCCTTGTCAGTTATTAACCAAGTTTGATGCAATAAGTCTGTAATAGGGTGCAAAATTTACCTGTCCATCCGAAAAAAGTAGATAATGTGGGATAAGAAACAATATTAAAGAACATTGTTCAGAATTTAGTCTAACAGGTCTTTTTGAAAAATTTGTATGCACTTGCACGTTATTAAGTAAGAAAAATGTGTTTCTGTCACCTCAAGAATTTCGGCAGGTCTACTTATAGAAATATTAATATGTATGGAACACACTAGGAAACTTATTTTGTAAATGGAGTGCCGTTAGGTTTCTACAATATACTGTTATAAACTGCACGCAGCACAATACAGAAGTGCAGTAAGCTCATAAAAACATTTAAATAATGATATTGGCGGTGCAAAAAATAAAAATGATATCTATATATATGGAGAAGGTGCATTCAGCTTCCTACCAATAATTTAAAAAAAACCTTTATTTTAAACCTATGTTATATTTGTAGCCAACTTGTTTGGTGATTGGCGTCATTGGAAACATTTTAAAACTTATTACCCTAATGGTGATTGTGGCCAATTTTGGTTCAGTTAGGACCTGTAGTTTCAGGAAAGAAGATTTTTGTCAAAGGTTACGACGACGACGGAATACAATTATTTCACAGTTATATCATAGAAGCATATAAATTCGTGGATTTATAAACAGAACACAATGGAACAGTTAATGTAATATTATAGCAGGTTCAGTTGGTCCAACGACAGACAAGTAAATTGTCTAAGAGATGAAGCCCTGGTAAACGTTAGCTAGTTAGTGACTGCGTTCATACTCAGCAATAAAAACATATACATGTCTTAGAGATTGGAGGATCACAATTCACCAGAGACATATAGGACCAATTTGGAGTTTATTAAACAGGGCCACAAAGAAAACATCTAATAGTATGCATCTCGTGTGTAGACACTAGCATACTCTAGAGTCAAAATATCAAAGTTGCTGGACTGTTTCAATATGGTACACTATATCAAATGGATGGTATACCAATCAGTAGTGTATGAGGTTCACATTCAGGAATTAGCTTAGTCAAATTTCAAAATGCAGGCAAAGACAGAACAGATGAGGAAACTACTGAAACCTTGTAATCATACAGGAAATCAGATCAGTACGTGACTCATTTTGAGCTGACATCTGGATTAGAAGAGTTGTGAAAAGAACATCCGCTTGCAATTGAAGAATTAAAACAAGGATACGATCTTAAAAAAGGGAAATGGTAATTTTAGACGATCCTAGGAGACACCAAATAAAAAGATTTGGCAACAAATCAGCAAATAATAGCCTAGTTTCTTGTATTACCTGTAATTAAATGGGTCAAATGAGCAGAAACTGTCCTTTCAAAAGATATAGGGATAGAAAATGGGAAAATAGAGATAAGCCACAATTGGCTTTTCAAGATCAGACGAATTTGTTCAACAACAATGACAATTAAGACTCTTGTATCAATATCAATATGTCACTTTGAAACTTATAAATGATCCAAAATTCTTTTAGCACAGCTAGTCCATCGACACTAACATTTTCAGCGAGATCATTGCAAAGGAAAATGTATTGATATTTTTTCGTATCATTCTACTGTGCTGAGAAAGGAAATTATTAGTCAGTAAGATCATAGGAAAATTTTATAAAATAGCATAAACGTCATTATCAATATTTGTTTAAATCATAGCAAAAAATATTTTTTTAAGTTAATTTTTTTTATCGATAAGTATCTTTTTTTACAACATTTTGAAGACTCACTTATATCTACATATCTTTATTAATTTCTTTGACACTCTACTCTAAAAATGTTCTTAATATTTGCGATTTTTTTTAACAAAGTATCACAAGAATACGTTTATTGTCTTGGGTGGAAAATAATAGCATGTTACAATTTTTTTTAAAAGTTTGCTGACATTTATAATAAAAAAAACATGTTTCTGAAAATTAAGAATTTTTTAAGGTAGCACAGTATAAAGATTTGTTCACCCCCAATCAGAAAACTTTAAACTGATGTAATTCCTCTCATCCTTCTTTAAATTTTTTATAAATGAGGTACCAAAAGAAAAAAAAAGAAAAGAAAAGAAAGAGTGAGGCTATATAGTTGCATATTTTTTCAAATGTTACTCACACTTTCTAAATTTTCAATCCTTTCAGTCATTTCCTGTAAGCCACTTTCCAATCCTGTTAGCTCTGTTTTAACTATGGTAAATTGACTATCTGCCTCTGTACACAATGTATGCACATATTTACTCAGAATGATTGTCTGTTGACGTATTTCACCTACTATTTCTAATCCAAGTTTTGTTAAACTCAAAAAATTCTGACCTGTAAATATAAGATTGGCTTTTATATTCCTTAAAGTTTGCATTTTCGGTATATAAAAGAATGCTAACAGTTAGTTTTCCCGTTTGCATTGTTATATTTTAGGGACTTCGGGGACTTTTCTGGTGACTGTCTGGTATGGGCTTCGCTCATTTTAAAAACCGTACGGTCACCTATAGCTGTCAATGTTTGTGTCATTTTCTCTTTTGTGGACAGTTGTTTCCTTTTTTTTACCAGTATATATTACGTTCTATGATTATCTGAGATTCTGTTGTTGCATATCGTTCTGTGTTTAGCAAGTCATGTACCAGCAATTACTTTAGTGTTTATTGTGATTTGGGCACAACAATATTGATTTCATGGATTTCTTATTCTGTGATTCGTGTCAGTAGATATAAGAAGATGTGATATGAGTGCAAATGAAACAACTCTTTATCCAAGTCACAAGTTTTAAAAGTAAATCATTTTGAGTCGCGATAAACCGTTTAAACGAGAAAACTAACGTTCTTAAGTAAATGAAACACGAGAAACCAGAAACACTTATGAACCACATCAAAAAACGAAAACAATTGAACATCAAATTTTTGGCTTGGATAGGTGCAAACAAATGCAGCGTGTTTAAACGTTTTAATATATATCAACCTTCACCCTTATCTGAAAAAAATAGTGTAAATACACTCTATAAAAGAGAACAGTTTATTTTGTGCTTTATATATTTGTCATGTCATAATGTGATTTCACTAACAAAACTACACAAGTGTCCTTACACATAACGATACATTGATGAGTCTGTATGTACTCCACGAGACCTGTTTCTAAATTATTAATATCAATTATATCAGCAGTTTAAGCCTAAAATCAATGTTATAGTGACGCGACATCATTTTCTACACAAGTATTTCCTATTACAAACTTTGAAAGATTTGGTCTTGCTTTGTTTCAAGTATCCTGTCTTAGGGAGTGATAAATCATATTTTGAAGAAAATTAATCTGATTCAGAACAAAACATATTCTCTGAAACTGACGTTATCAAGATGATTAATTTCTTGACAGCAAACTTGTTACGTTTAAAGGACGTGTTTTTAACAAACAATCGACATTCCAATAAAAACCAAACGTACTTTCTTTATATTAATCTATCATTGACTTTTTGTTTTCCATTCAATTGATGTTTTGAACTTATGATTTTTCCCTTTGATGATATAGTTTCCGTTTTGAATTTTCCTTGGAATTTAGTATTGTTGTTATTATACTTTATTGTGTAGTTATGATATGAAATGTCTTTATAAAACAAAACAAACAAAAAATCCAGTAGGTTAAATGTCAAGCAGACAACAATCAGACAACATGTATATGGTACACTATATTTACCATTTAATTCCCATCGGTTTATCTCCCCCATGATTCTGTTTTCATCTATAATACTCAGCCTTAGGTTGCTAATAAGTTTTCTCATTAGTTGGAAAGAATTTACATATTTTGTAGAAGTCCATTCTGTAAAGTCACAATGTGCCCAGGAATTACGTATGTCTGATCGAATCTAAAAAAAGAAATTTCTGTCAACTTCATATAACTGTATCAATCAAAAGGAACATTTTGTAAACAATCCAAACTAGAGGCTCTATGTGCATATTAAACAAAGGACACAAATGGATTCATGACAAAATTGTATTTTGGTGATGGTGATGTGTTTGAAGTTCTTACTTTACTGAACGTTCTTGCTTCTTACAATTATATCTATAATGAACTTTGCCTATTAGTAACAGAGAAAAATATTTGGTAAAAATTTACATAAATTTACCAAATTAATGAAAATTGTTAAACATTGACTATAAAGGGCAATAACTCCTTAAGGGGTCAATTGACCATTTAGGTCATGTTGACTTATTTGTAGATCTTACTTTGATGAACATTATTGCTGTTTACAGTTTATCGCTATCTATAATAGTATTCAAGATAATAACCAAAAACAGCAAAATTTCTTTAAAAATTACCAATTGGAGGGCAGCAACCCAACAACCGGTTGTCCAATTCATTTGAATATTTCAGGGCAGATATATATTGACTTGATTAACAATTTAACTCTTTGTCAGATTTCCTCTAAATGATTTGGTTTCAGAGTTATAAGCAAAAAACTATATTTTACCCCTGTTCTATTTTTAGCCGTGTTGGCCATCTTTGTTGGATGGCGAGGTCATCGGACACATTTTTTAAACAAGGTACCTAAAAGATGATTGTGGCCAAGTTTGAATTAATGTGGCCCAGTAGTTTCAGAGGAGAAGATTTTTGTAAAAGATAACTAAGATTTTCGAAAAATGGTTAAAAATTGACTATAAAGGGCAATAACTCCTAAAGGGGTCAACTGACCATTTCGGTCATGTTTACTTATTTGTAAATTTTACTTTGATGAACATTATTGCTGTTTACAGTTTATCTCTATCTATAATAATATTCAAGATAATAACCAAAAACAGCAAAATTTCCTCAAAATTACCAATTCAGGGGCAGCAACCCAACAACGGGTTGACCGATTCATTTGAAAATTTCAGGGCAGATAGATCTTGACCTGATAAACATTTTTACCCCACATCAGATTTCCTCTAAATGCTTTGGTTTTTGAGTTATAAGCCAAAAACTGCATTTTACCCCTATGTTCTATTTTTAGCCGTGACGGCCATCTTGGTTGGTTGACCGGATCACGCCACACATTTTTTAAACTAGATACCCCAAAGATGATTGTGGCCAAGTTTGGATTAATTTGGCTTAGTAGTTTTAGAGGAGAAGATTTTTGTAAAAGTTAATGACGACGGACGACGACGGACGCCGGACGCCAAGTGATGAGAAAAGCTCACTTGGCCCTTTGGGCCAGGTGAGCTAAAAAAGAGAAACCTCCGCAAAAAATTTGAAAAAATGAACATGGTCAGAGGCAATAACTCCCGAAAAGATTAACAGATATGGTCGCGTTAATAACTTTTGGAATTAACACTTGTACCCTAAATCTTAATTTTTTAACGATAACAGCTCTAAAGCAGGTCGTCACATTTTCCTCCAATTTTTTAGGGTAAATTCATCTTGTGTTGATTCTTTTTACAGTTTTTGACTTTTTATCTAGCTCATATGGATTTCACGGTCACAGCTAACAACTGATAAACATAGGAGTTTTAGATATGTCAGGGGTAATTACCTAAAAAGTAGATAAAGGAGTAGGTCCGGTAAGGACCGATTTTGGCCTCAAATTTCAGGTTCATCTTACGAAAGATTTTGACCACTTTTTAAACACTTAAGTGTCTATTTCATTTGAATCAATTAATTTATTTGAAAGATTTTAACTGATTTAGTCATTAAAAACAACCCGATTTAAGCTCAAATATGAAAAATCTACCAAATATGCCGAAAAATGTCACTTTTCAGATGATTTTTGTCAAAAATGAAAGTGGCCGCATCCGTGTTCATCCTCAACCTTTATATATGTTATGTATTATCATAAAATACAACTTACATTTCAATATTAAGGATGAACACGAATGCGGCCACTTTCGTTTCACACGAAAACTGTCTAAAATTTAACTAAAATGCTAGAATTGTGAAGATTTCAGTAATTTAGCACGACTTAATGGTGCTAGTACCCGATATATGTGTATTGTATTGTCAAAAACAGCCCATATTTATGTAGCAGAAGCATTCTACTGTCCAATAAATAACTAAAAGTTTACATTTTAACAATTTTGTAAAACTGCTATATTTTGGGGCCAAAAAGGGGTCTTACTCCTTTCCCCTTCATTTACAAGATGGATATATTGAGTCATGCTGATGATTTTTTGTTTTTCCTCTTTTTACTAAGCTCCTATTGTTTTTTCAAACAGTGCAAGGAAATGCCAAAATAATCAACAATCAAATCTCTGGAGCAATTACTAAGTACTCCAAAACATATAGACATTTTTTTTTAAAAGGCTGGATAAAACTTGTTATGCTGAGCATTTTGACACTCGTCAGTTTTCATAAATTTCAATAGTTAAAAAGATATTGCTCAAAACTTTTATTTTATCTCTTTGATTTATTCTTAGACAAGGGAGGGACGACAGATACCAGAGGGACAGTCAAACTATCAACGTCATGGCTAAAAATTAAAAAGACCAACTGACAAACAATAGTACACATGACACACCATAGAAAACTAAAGAATTAGGAACACGAACCCCACCAAAAACTAGGGGTGATCTCAGGTGCTCCGGAAGGGTAAGCAGATCCTGCTCCACATGTGGCACCCGTCGTGTTGCTTATGTAATAACAAATCCGGTAAATAGTTTAATTCGGAAGGTCACATTCATGAAAGGGAAGGGGATTGTAGTTTCGACGTAAGGAACATATCCGATATCATTTGTGATACGGTTATTCCATAACGGTCATCAAGCACTCGTGGTGGCGTCTGTAAAATTTACGAAGGGATTATTTCAACTTCAACATTTCGAACTCTTGGTTTTATAGCTTCCTTGTGAGTAGCAACCCTCTATCAAGAAAATCATGATAGGAAATGCAAGCACGGGAATATCGTATCAATTGGGAGATATATACCCCGTATGAAGGTGCTGCTGGAATGTTGCTACTTAGAAACGGAAAGTTCACAGATGGAAAGCTAAACTCATCTTTTAATGGACATGTTGATTGAACCTTGACAAACATAAGACACTTTATAGTGGACATCCTGTACATAAAGTGGACAATTTTTGTTTCAATCCAATGAGCAGTTTAAGAAACACGGGTGGAATGAAGACGGACGCAAAGTGATTACAAAAGCTGACATTTGAAATAAAAATGAAACATACCCCCCAAAAAATATGGTTAAACATGTTAACTGCTTTACATTCTTGATTTTGGCATATTATTTCAGCATACAAAAAAAAATCTAAAGAAAATGTGCATTTTTTATGCATGTAATGTGATTGTTATCCTATACCAACGAAACCCAAAAATTATGTTCGTGAAGATGAATTATGATTAATGTATGATTACTACTGATGATTTAAATGACATAAAAAAAAGTTTGATTTTAATAATAATTCAAAATATACAATACCTTGTTGTTAAGACATGTAAGCAAGAAGAGCAAACACGTGTTATATAAATTTTGTCCTAGAAAAACAAGCTGATCCAGATATTTTATTTTCTAGTTCACAAATTAACAAGGTTAACAGGAATATACACTATATCGCTACTTGTCCGCCATTACAGGATATCACACAGGTTCCCGTAAAATTTTGACGTCATAAAACAAAATATCTGACGCCACAATGGAAAAGTGATTGTGGTATACATCGAAAGTTCAAGCGGCCGGGTCAGCAGGGATTAGCGATAGGGTTAATAAAATGACTCCTTGTCCTAAAGCCTTTGCTTTTTTTTCTCAATTCCATTTGCTAGTATACGACATTATAAGAGAACATGTAGCATATATACAATTTATACAGTGTTCCAGTTTTTTGGTTTTGGAAATAGATCGAAATAACGACATCTAAAATTAAACGAGGTTATCACTATACCGAAAGAATCACTAAGGCTGTGTGTAATGTTTTAAATTATAAATGAAGATTCTTCTGTCAATTATTTACATTTAAGGAGGCTCGAGGGTATAAAAATTTCAGAAAAAAATTAACATTTGTTTTTCATTACAAATTTTATTTATTACCTTTTGAGTTGTTACTTAATCATATGGTACAAAAAACATCCAAAACAATTAATTCGTGTTGGCCCCAGATGACTTTTAAAATGTAAACATCATTGAAAAAGTTCCAAATGATCTCCCTTCGGTGGAAAAATGCCATTTTTTGGCTTTGAAATTGAAATATTTCTTTAACTCATTGGTGACCTATATTTTTTAATATAATTTCGATATATGCTGTACTTAAACTAAATTATTGTAAAATTTTAGCGATTTCTGTAATAAATTTCTTTTTTTATTTCGATATTACCTTTATTTCTCCTATTAGTTCAACAGGTAAAAAAAACACTTTTACAAAGATGTATGCTTCTTTCGAAGGCAGATTGTGAGCGCAAATGAACGGTGACCCCATTTTTTTATTTTATTTTTCTATTAACTATAAGATAAAGTTCGTTTATAGAAAAATATAGAGAAAGCCTATATAAATGATTTAGACCCGCGAACCCCCTTAACTCTTATGTTTTATTCAAAATCACAGCGGACAAGTTTGTTAAATTCATTATATTCATCACAAGGATCATTCTGTCAAAAGTTGTGATAAAATGGGTCCAGTGGTTTCCGAGGAGATTTTGATATAACTATACTTTAACCTGACACTTCTAAACTTACAAAATATGTTTGTATCGTGTACTTAATACATGAACTCCTTTACAGTAAAGAAAATTTCCACGGTTACAGTAAATATTTTTCTTGCTTTTTCTACTTTACTTTCCTTTACTGATATTCCAATCTCCTGGTCTCTTTTAAACCTGAACATGTCTTGAACTCCATTCTGTTTCATAATCATAGAAATCCGTTACCTAAATTGCATACTGTATCGTATGCTTGGACATTATTTACCTCAACTGGTTTTGCATTTCATCCTTTATTAAACAAATGAACATTTTTACCTGAACTAGTACCATATACATGGACATTCTCTACCAGACTTGTTTAGAAATGATGTCCATGTTCATGACACTGGATGTAGTGCAAGTCCTGTTCAGGTGAAGGATGTCCATATTTTATAAGGTAAGGTAAGGGATGTAGTGCAAGTAAAAGTGACCAAAAAGTGTTGACATTTCTTGTTTAATATAGCATGGGGTTTAAACTATTTGGTATGCTTACCATTTGAGCATCAAACTGTACAACTGCTGGAAATCGGTCAATGTTTATAATAATTCCAAGCAGAGCAGATGAGTCACATGAGTCATCAAATGCTGTAAAGTGTGCCATATGTGTTTGAAGGAACAATCGGGATAAATCAACCGCACTCCTGACTCGGTAATCATATAATGCTATTTTCCTTTTATGATTAGCTTTGTTGCTATTAATTGCTTCATAATTTAGTTCTATTTTGGTAGGACCATATGTCTTTAGATAATGTCTATACGTTTGCTTTTCAATGTTGTATAATCTGACAAGGGTGTAACAAAGTTTTGTAATTATAGGCACAATATAGTTCCTCAGTACTGGAGATATGATGGTATGAAGACAAATACCCACAACTAACCATCTCTTTTTACTGTCATCTAAATCATCTACAGGGTCTTAAAATAAAAGTATAACAAAAAGTTAATTCACAATAATACTGAACTCAGAGGAAAATCAAATTGGAAAATCCATAATCACATGGCAAATCAAATAACTAAACACATCAAAAACGCATGGACAACAACTGTCCTATCCTTGACATGGTACAGGCATTTTCAAATGTAGAAAATGGTGGATTAAACCTAGTTTTATAGCACTAAACCTCTCACTTTGTACGACAGTCTCATCAAATCCGTTATATTTACAATGATGCGTGAACTAAACAGATATGATAAATAAAATAGTCAAAATATAGGTACAGCAGTCATCATCTTAATTTTTGAAGAAAACAATTTCGCGCGTCTGAACAAATGCATATCAATTCTAATATTGTATTCATATACAAAGACAATGATAGGCATAATATGTAGTGTATATTCTTTTTGTCACCTTTATTATTTCAAATATGAAAGTTAAAAGGGAATGAGTGTTGAGATGTAATTAAAGGCTCACAGAAGTGCACAGGTAGACTATAACTCATCAGCTGCCATGTTTCATGACTGTCTTGGACAATTATTCTTAACATTTGAAAGATTGATCCGAGCTTATTATTACCATGAAGTTATTGACCATTAGATAATCATACAATTTCCAGAGTTCGGCTGACATAATTACAGATCATATTTATATTTTGTGCTTTTTTATTTCTATTTCATATATTTTTACTAGTCGGATATATCATGCTGTTATTATCAATTAATTTGGAATCTGTAGTCTAAACTATTGAATTATGTCCAATTTAATGGTAATTTAGCTAGCCCGTATGTTTTTAGATTTGAAATTTTCAAATAGATTGAGATCGAGTTATTATGATATGAAATTTGATATGAATCATCATAAATATGAATAATATGTGCTTGTAATTTTTACTGTTTAGAAAATCAAATGTGCAGATGATAATTGTCTCTAAATTCTTGATAGCAAATTCAGTTAATTTAAGTTATCAAAACTTCGTTATCAACACCTACATTATTTAGAGTGATTGTTTAAAAAGATATCTGCCTTTAAAAAAAGAATTCAACAATACGCTTCCTTTATTTAAGTAATTTTCTATCGTAATTTAAATTTCCTGATAAAATGATATCATACACTCTGGTCGTTTAAATTTTGGTATCTCTAGGGTTGCGTAGGACTTCAGTCCCTACAAAAAGAGTTAATTTTGGCACATTCTAAGGGGTTATTCTCAACAGTGGTTGTCTTTGTGCATATGCCTAAGTGTTTTGTACTGATCCCGGTAATATAAAGTTAAAAATTATAATACATTTTAGATATATGCTGCAGGGTTGCTGTTTCAATGATGTTGACCCAACCTCTTATTTCATTTATATGATTGTTCATTAGCTCATTCCAATTATATGATTCTTATCTAACAACTGTATCTTTGGTTTTTTTTTTTAACAAACACTTTTAATAGTCAGAATATATATATTCTCCAGTTTTTGAAAATAATCTACAAAAACAGAAATTAAAAAAAAGAGGCTACTGACCGAAATTTTTCAAAATAAAGAAGGCGATAGTTCAAAAGTCTGTTATATACCTATAATCCTGGGTACTTTACTCTGTATTTTCTCTACCTCTCTCTGTAAATCAGGTGGGATTTTTCGCTTCAACGGCCTTGATTCTATAGCTTCAGTCATTCTTTTATTTCGATATATCCTACACTTCCATTGGTCTATTCAGTATTTTTTTTTAGTTTTAGAACCTTTTCTAAACTAACAACTGCAAAACTAACAAAAAGAATGACACATTAAAAGAAGAGACCGAAATGACAATCAAAATATGATTTAATATACATGATATTATTCATCTTCAAAGAGTTAAGAGATTACAAAAATGTTGTATGTATATTGATATCATATGGAATATGTTTTAGCTTGCAACTTAAAGGGCTAAGAGAGGTATATGTGATTGTTTCTTAGCATTGTTATTAGTTAGCATAATACTGAATTTAACTTTTATGTCAAATAGACAAGTACACCTGTCCTTGATTGTGACATAACATTTCAGACACACATCTACAACTTTATTTGATTGTCATAAATACATGTCAGAAAGACATAAACTCCTTTCTTCGTCAGACAGACATGTACACTTTCTGGATTGAGACATTACAAAGTCGGAAATACACATACAAATTCCTTTGTCATGCAGACTTGTACACAGTCACCTTACCTTAATTGTGACTTTATATACCAGACAGACATGTACACCATTTATTGATTTTGACATAACCAGGCATAATTTAACTGGATTAATTACTGTCATGACTAACAGAAAGCATGTTTTCAGTGAAGCACTGATACTATCACAGCACTTCGGTTATGGTAGTTGAAGCTCAGTCTTCTGTCTTAATGATAAAGTTGTGTGGACCGTTGGTTGTCTTTTTTCCTTCTTTTTTTCTTTCATGTTTGTTATTCATCAACACAATGATTTGCCGTATTCATTTGTGAACAATTATCGATCCAACTATGTTCGTTACGTTAGACCGTAATTTAAATGTAACATCTTATGACGATAAACATATTAAGATTTAACAATGTTTTTGCAATATCATTTAAATAGGTACTCTTTAGATCAAAATGTTGAATACAAAAGCATAAGATGTTGATAAGAATGAATTATTGTAAAATTGTAAATCTATCCCTCTCTCTCATTCACTCTTGTGTTTTCTATATCTTTCTCTCTACAAAATGTATATCTCTCACACGTTTTCCATATGCAATTACAAAAAAAAATGTATTACAATCTTAATGTCAATATGTCATAATCATTCTTTGTGTTATTAAGTTACGTTAAAGCATAGACGACCTTTGGACACATTAAAGTGAAGAAAAAGTACTTACACCAGGCTCTAATAATCTTTTTTAAAACAGGTAATACAATTCAAAAACTTCCGTAAAATTTAAAATTCCAGCTACATACCAGTGTATTGAGGGACTACACAATCGATGGCGTACACTTATTGTCTTTTGTGTTTTTATTAAAAGGATACCCGCTTGAATAAACCTAGATGTGTCTTTGTTATTGTGCACTCATAGTAATTCACAGGAGTATAAGGTGTCGTCAATGTAAAAGAATGTTATTTTTATATACGTCAATAATCAGTTTCCGGATTTGGTGATGACGAAATTCCGTACGGATTCCGTTGTTATCAAGGATCATCATATAGTTTTGATTTCTTCTCAGACGCTGATCAAAGTTCCCTAGTGACGCTGGTAGTCATTGCAAATGCATGCTTCTTCGGGCTTAGTTACACATATATAATAAATAACTACAAGCTAAGGTTACGTAATGGATTACCTTAGCTGTATTTGGCACAACGTTTTTGAATTTATTTGACTTTTATTCAGACGACCATATGTGATTGAAATAAATATTTACAAAATTTCCATGTAAACTATAAATGTACTTATAAGTTTAAGATAGATAACTCTGTATAAACTTAGTGATAATTATCAAAACTAATTCATAATTCGATATCATGAAAACGTATTCAGCTACTTACATTTTTTTTGAAAAATGTCAATTTTAAATCTAATTTTTAATTGTAAGTTGAATGCATACTTTAATGCATACATATATACAACAAATTATCTTTACTAGAATTTACAAATGTTTTGTACCGTATTTGACATTACCTATCAATTCATATACAGTCTATCTGAAACATTACTCCAGATCTGTAGAAAAATCTGGCGTATGTCCACTGTTATCAAGTTATCAAAACCTGAAGTAATTAAATATTACATTGTCTATATTGATCTTATTGATATTTGTGTTACTATAATCAGAAGGTATCGTTTAGTGGGTTAATCGGGCAACCGTAACTGCTAACAATAACAAAGGCGTCTATAACATGTATTATTTTTTAAGTTATAATCTCAAAACGTCAAAATTAGCGGAACGAGAACGTTACGTTTATGCGTTACTTCCAACACACCACCAATTAATTTCTTAACAATAAATAAAAGTGTTGACAAGCTTAATGATAAAAGCTCTGAGAAAATATATTAAAACTGTAAAGTCTCTATGTAGTATTAGTTAAAAAGGCCATGGTTATTCACTTAGATTTCCATATGATAATCAAATATTTACCCTCACTTTTCACAATTAACATTCAACTCGCGACAGTCCCTGTCTTTTTTCTTCATCGCCACACACTAAACTATTGTTTTTTAACATCAAAAGAATATACGTTTTGATTTATGAAGTTTACTGATTGGTCTAGATGTCACACCATTTTTTGTTCCATTATGGCTGATCGTGCAAGTCCATCTTTGCTGTCAACTAATTTGTCAATTACAGCAATGTCCATTCTACTCTTGATACATTGTCATGAATCTGACACACATATCCGACATTGATGTTCTGTGTATTTCAACCAGTGTATCGGTAATGTTCCGTAGGCCAAGTTAATTATTCCTGTTTCCATCTTATTCATGTTATTATGAAATTTGATAGAAACTTCGTTTGTCTTGTTACTGATATATGCATAGTGTCTTTGGCTCCTGGTTGTAAAATACATTCTCCAAGTCCGCAATACAGTAGCGTCCTGATTCATCTGCTAAATAATACATGTGACGGATTAATGGGTTCGTCGGCCGTATGATCCGATGAAACGTATGTTAGTAGGCGATCATTGAGTATACTTTCTACTTTGGGAATTATGGTGTTGAGTATTTCATTGCACATAGGAAAAACAATAGACCCCCGGTGCAATCTCTTTGAAAATTGTATTTTCCTTTTTTAAACAAGACGAAACAAGTCTACAGATTATGTTTGCTAACATCCCGTTGGAAACAAAAACAATGTTTAGACCTAGTATTTCATACATCCGGCCGTAAGGGCGTGATCACATGTTAGTCACATGTTTCACGTATGACCGGAAATGATTAGAACTCAACGACAAAAACAATTTTAATAAAAAACAGGAAATAACTGGACTTCTGTTTTGTTTGAAATGTAACGCATAACGATAACGTCATTTTCTAACTTAATTATTACGAAGAACAAAACTAGAATGTAAATCATCTCTGATTTACCTGTTTGAACATCTCGCGAGAGTTCATATTTGCATATTGTTATAAAGAATTCTATTACAACAAAGCAGATTACATCATCTAAAATTTGCGTTACGAAATTGGAAACCAAAGTAACGCTAGCTTTCTTACACCTGCTACAGAAATACTTATAGTTCTCGGCATTTTCTTCTGACTATTCTTATTGGTCGATGTTCTTTATTATTTGAAAGCAAAAGTTACGAATTTGCCGGTGACGATTATCTATAAATCAGTCAGCGTTATGCACTTCGGAAGCGAAAAGTAACGCGAGAAACAACACATAAATACTGTCGTATAATCTTTGAAATTTGTCAATTTCAATTTTTTTTCTAGGGAAGAGTAGCATACACTTGTTTGTTGATAAAAATAAAGGCATCTTTAGATGTAGTTACAACTTACAGTAATACACATTTTTATCACTTTTCTATCGTTATAGGAAACGAGCCCAATAGCATATTATGGTCCATATTGAGCTTTCCCTTACACTATATACGTTTCTTTTACAGTCTGGAAAAAATCAGTATTACGAAATATTCTATATATATCTAACCTAGTGACGTCATTGTTGGAATGCCACACTACACAGGGTTATCCTTTATTCATTATAAAAATCATATAAACCTAATGATGTTTGCTGTAGTGTAGATGATTCACACACCAACATGCAATGCTTTAATCTGAGGCTATAATCAGATAATATGTAGGTCAACTTTCGCGGTAAACAATGTCAATGGGGATTCATGAGATTGGGGAGAGAAACGGCAGTTTTCATTGTTTCTGTAAAGTTCTGTTTTAAGAATCTTCCTCCAGGAGCACCTCAATTGATGAGTAATTTTACACTAAAATCAAAGTAAATGTTTCTAAACATTTAAAATGTGACATTTAGTATATGATAAGTAGTCTTCTATATAAAAACAAAATGTGTATCAACATAATTATTGAAATGGTTAAAAAAAAAAATTAAAAAAAATTAAATGTTGCTTTTTGTAGTTTATACCTATGAGATTGGGGAGAGCAACTGCAGTTTTCATTCTTTCTGTAAAGTTATGTTTTTAGAATCTTTCTCCAATTAAGGAGCACCTCAATTGATAAGTAATTACCCACTAAAATGAAAGTTAATGTATATGAACACTAAAAATGTCATATCAAGTATATATATGATAAGTAGTCATCAATTAAAAAATAATTTTGCGTACCAACATAATTATTGTAGTAGTCATTTAAAAAAAAAAAAAATTTTAAATATTGCTTTTTGTTGTTTAAAGCTATTTATTCATGAATTTTACAGATATATCAAAATGTGGGATCTGGAAACAAACTTCACACAGCTTATATCAATCATATTTGATTTTATAAGTACATGTATCCCTGTGATGAGAGTTGTAACTGGGAACTTAATCAATGGAAAATTGAAACTGAATAGATTTTTCAGTCCTCACTTTCTTGAGAATACTGTCACAAAAAATTGAGAATGGTCTTAGCCTGCCGTTCAGTTGTACATAATTAAAATTCTAAAATATATTGTAGTAGTTGTTAAATTCAATTGAATTTTAGATAATTAACTCCCAACTTTAATCAAATGTTTTGATTTAGAAGGTGCAGATCTCATTGGTTCAAATTGTCTCTATGATGAATTCTTGACTAAGGAAATGAAATAACAATAAACAACAATAAGTTTCATTATTGTCAGCCTTTCTATATGTTCTAGCTGTTCTTTTGCTCATTCTTTGTATGTAGACTATCAAAAGATACCCCCCTAAAAATTGAAACAATGGCCGTCTTTTCCCTCAGAGCTCTTCAGCTCTTTGATTGATAATGGGCCCAGTTTTCAAGTTGGTACAAATCAGGGTCAAAAATTAAAGTTTGTTTGTAATCATAAAACAATTAATTATTTGGGTTCTTTGATATGCTGAATCTTACTGTGTATTTAGATTTTAAATTATTGGTATCGTTTTCAAATTGGTCTACATAAAGGTTGAAAGGGTCCAAAATTAAACTTAGTTTGATTTTAACAAACATTGAATTCTTGGGGTTCTTTGATATTTTTATTATTCTTTTATTCACAATAGATATGTGTTTTTTAGCTTGATTCTGACCAATGCTTATATTCCAAATATATATGGGGTTCTTGGGGTTGTTTGATATGCTGAATCTAAACATAATTTAGATTTTTGATTTTGAGCCAATTATCAAATTGGTCCACATAGTGGTCAAAAGGGTCCAAAATTAAACTTCGTTTGATTTCATCAAACATTGAATTCTTGGGGTTCTTTGATATTTTTATTAATATTTTATTCACAATATATATGTGGTTTTTAGCTTGATTCTGACCAATGCTTATATTCCAAACATATATGTATATATATGCCTCTATTATTGTTGTTGTTACCAATTATGTAAATCAATTGTATCTGATTTTATGCCCTTTATGGGCCCTGTAATTTGGGAAATAAAAAATATTCTATTCTATTCTATTCTTTTCCGAATCTAATCATGTATTTAGATTTTGGATATTGGACCATAATAGGTAAATGTCCAATTTAAAAAATTTAAGTTCTTCATTCTGTGTCAGAAACATACTCTGTGTCAACTATTTAATCACAATCCAAATTCAGACCTGTATGAAGAATCAAGCTTGAATGTTGTGTTCATATTTGCCCCAACTGTTCAGGGTTCAACCTCTGCAATCATATCAAAATGCGCCCTGCTGAGCATTTTTTATTATTGATAGTAAAATAAATATAAAGTCTGCATCAGTCTGGTTAATCGTGACACATTGTTGCAGTTCTCTATTTATTTACAACCAAAACATTCAACATTATGGTAACCTTAATATTTCCACAGCTTTCCTTGGTAACTCAAGTAACAATGATAGAAATCTGTATTTTGAGCAAGAGTTTGAAATTATATGCAAGATTGGTATTGGATCATTTGGAGAGGTAGGTCTACTTTCTAAACATGAGAAATCAGGTCATCAGCATTGGAGGTATGAACAGTTGGCTATCAATACTGCAATATGAAAAAGAAGATGTGGTAGGATTGCTTATGAAACTACTCACAAGTGACCAAATGACACAGAAATTAACAACTATAGGTTACTGTACAGCCTTCAACAATGAGCAAAGCTCATTCTGCATAGTATGTACCATTTTAAATGCTGGTAATTAGAGTTGCATTTTAAAATCATGCATGTGTGGAAAACAGAATGATGTTATACATGTTATATGTAATGTTTGTTTTTGTCAGGGCAAATTAATGTAACTTTAATTTATAAAACTAGTTTCTGTTTATTGAGCAGAATTAGTAGAACATTTTAAAATGTTTAATCAGTTGAGTAATAAACAAACAAATGGAACACTAAGAGAGACTAGCAATCAGAGTTTTCAACAAGAGGTGATCTGAAGGATTTGATCACAAACATTTTGAACAGGAACGATTCAATTGGTATTTTGCTTTAGAAATAATATAGGTTTAACAGATTTTCTCAAAGGTCCACCGACCAGGAAAAAAAAGATTTCACAAAGTCTGCTAAGAATGTTAAAGAGATGGACAGAAAAAGTAGTATATCGTAAAATTGAATGGAAATGGGGAATGTGTCAAAGAGACAACAACCCGACCATAGAAAAAACAACAGCAGTAGCTTGTTAAAACCAGTATTTTTAAACCTTGTTACTTTTAATGATATCTCCTAAAACAAAGTTGACCTTGATGTCTTTTTATTTATTTAGTTGTTATTTTTCTGTCTTGACATGTACCATAACTGTCCTTTAATTCATTTTAATATGTACTTACAGGTGTATAAATAAAGTCAAAAGTAAAGAAGATGGTAAACTGTATGCTGTGAAGAGGTCCCATGAAAGATTCAAGGGTGATGCTGACAGGTACTTCATTGGTTATAGGATATTTAGTATAACTAGCATATTTTGCGTGTCAATATCAAATAAACAAAACAGACAAGTAATCCTCTGGTCAACCTTGAACCTTTTAACCTTGCTTTTAATTGTGTGACCTTGAGCTTAGATTTTGGTTAGAAAGCTGAAGCAAAATAAAATGTGAAAAATAACATGTCCAGTTACAGTTCTTGAAAAGTGTCAGTAATAATCATTTGACTGACAAATTTTGAAATGTCAGACATATGTTCCATGTCAGTCCAAATGTCAAAAGGGTTGGGTTGTGAATATTAAGGTAGAAATAAAGAATTGGACTAATGAAAATATATTTTGGACTGACACATTTTCAGACTTAGTCAAAAGTTCTGTAGACAAATTTCTTTTCAAAACCTTTGAAGAGAACAGCAATACAAATATAACAACAGTGAATGATCATCTTTCAAATATTTACAATGATTTACTAAACATTAAGATAACATTGCTATTTTGTAGAAGGAGGAAGTTAGAAGAAGTAGCCAAGCATGAGACACTGCCTCCTCATCCTAACTGTGTTACATTCTACAGGGCATGGGAAGAAAGTCAACGATTATTATATACAGGCTGAACTCTGTAAAATAAGGTACAAGTCTATAGGGGTTACTCTAATATAAGAAGAAGTAGATATTATTTACCACCATAGTTCAAATGATGTGACTGTAAGAAACTATATACAACTGAAATTATAAAACAATTAAATTGAGAAAACTAACGGCATGTATTTAATTCATAACAAAACAATTAACAACAACAAAACAAAAACAGACATAAACCAACATCAACAACTTTGGGCATGTGGCTGATAAAGTTTATTGTGAAGACTGCATTACTTCACTTGTGCAAAAAAAATCAAGAATATAAGAAATTGTTTAAAGATGATTAACAGTGTTCTAGCTACAACGTTTGAACAGCGCAAAGCACCGTCCTTTTTCATTTATGTCCGTGCCTTTTTTCTGTCGTTCATCGACACCCTGCTGTTTTTGTATCACTGAAACATCGGCATTTTTCTGCCTTAAAATACCAGTAAAATCCTAATTGTTCCATGAACAGGAAGTTCAGCTACCTGTTCAAACTGTCAAATTAAGTGACCCATTTATAGTATGGCTTCACCTGGCAGCTTTGTTGTCAAACACATTGTTAATTAACACCAATTACCTTAGCGTTATAAATAATTTGTGAATTTCAAAAAATTTTGACAAACAATTTGATTACTTCCCCTTATTTATCACCTGTTCACATAATTACTTAAATATATGTTTCATTTCGTAAAAAGATTAAGTATAAAACAAATTGAACACAAATGCATATTAGAATATTAATTGAAATTATTTTCACTTGAATGCACTTCAAAAATAAATATTTTGAAAATTATATTTATAGTCTAAAATAAATTTACACGTAAAATTGGCCTTTTTTCAATGACATTCATGCGTAAAATTGCCCTTTTTCTGATTAGCACCCTGCCCTTTTCAATACTGGCTAGAACACTGATAAAGTAAACAAACATAACAAAAAAATATTGGATTTTTGGAAACAAAAAATTATTTGTCACAGACACATTTCTACAAGAGTTATTAAAAAAAACCTGGAATATATAAAGTCATAAGACAACAACCAAGTTACACAAATGTTATACACAGACTATAAATTAAGGCATTATATATTTGTTCTGTGCCTCGAAACCATACACTGAATCCAGAGAAAACAATACAAATCTAGATGCTGAATTATTGGTGAAGACATTTTAGTACAATGTACATATACATCTTAGTGAAATCTGTAAGTACTCTTACAGATGGTTACACAATGTTAAAGGTGCCTTTCCTATGTACTATGTATGACTTAATAATTAGATTAGATTAGATAGTTTATTATCATAAAACCATGCAAGTACAAATGTTACAGAGAGAAGTTAAAAAATAAAATACATAAAAAAAAAGAAAGAAAAAAAAAAAAAGAAAAAAAAAAAGCAGGAGATCCAGTATGGTTGCAAAATCCTCGTCGTATCAAAAGGATTGTGTCCAAAGTTACAAAATAATTGTGAAGGCCCATATATTGTTGTAACTAAACTTAACCATGTCATATATAGAATACATAAGGGGCCAAAGACAAAACCTAAGGTGGTGCACCAAGACAGGTTAGATAGAACAATTAATATATAGATCAGCTCTGATCACTGCATCACGTTCTTGTATAGATATCTATCCATCTGTATCAGATTTAAACTTGACATATAATATGATGCATTTTTCCTGATTTAATGTTGACTTTTTGTAATTCAGTTTTTCAGAATACACAGATCAGCACCACGAGATGTTAGAAGAGGGAATCTGGAACTTCTTAGTGGATTTATTAATGGTGAGAATTATTGGCTTCAATATCTAAGGCATTCCAATGTTTACTGTGTATTTATAATGCTGGAATACTTAAAATTATAAGTATGACACACTCATCTCCATATGAAAATAAAATACATCACAATAGAACAATTAATAGTTGGGGCATGGATATGCCAGAGAAAAATTGATAGAAGAGACAATCAATAAATATGTAAGAGTTATTCCCCTTTAAACAGTATCTAATAATCTTTGAAGATCTGTTGTTCAGAGTTGGAAAAGAAAAATATTTAAGATGAGTAGTCCTATGTACATGCAGCAACCAATTATAAAATATGTCTATACATGGCATATAGCATTGAAATTACAAGAATTGGATGGACATAAGCAACAACAAATTGGTCAAACTCAAAATTTTATTTTGTTTGAAATACAAAGAAATTAAAGAATGATGAGTTTGATGGTTGATGAAAATTCTTCAAAATTGAATAGAAATAAAATGTACACTTAGTAATTATATCAAGGTTGGGCCAAATATATTTGTTACCTTGCACCTCCTGACTGACCATTATTTTGATCATTGACCTGTAAATATAATTGTCTTTCCAAATTTAAAAAAAAAGAAGGTATTTTTGTTGTGTTATTCATTAGAATGCAAATCCTATTTCAGCTCAAATTTGTTATAATACTGAACAAAATAGGGTGGAATAATTGTATGACCATTTGGAATATCAAACATACTATCTTATAGATATAAGAAGATTTTTTGGTACGATTGCTTATGAGACAACTCTCAATCCAAGTCACAATTTATAAAAGTAAACAATTATAGATCAAAGTACGATCTTCAACATGGAGCCTTGGCACACTGAACAGCAAGCTATAAAGTGCCCCAAAAATAACTAGTGAAAAAACAATCAAACTGGAAAATAAACACATTTGCAAGCAAGCATAAATAACTGGTCATGTTGTGTAAATCTGATCAGAAAACTTGTTATCTTTAAGGATTTTGTGGTTAACTCTGCTATATAATGAGAGAACATAGACTGGTAGTAAAATGAACATATTTTATATAGACTGGTAGTAAAATGAAAATATTTTATATATTTTCAGGCTGTAAAACAGTGATAGACTGGTTGTAAAATGAACACATTTTATATATTTTCAGGCTGTAAAACATTTACATGATCATAACCTGGTTCACATGGATATTAAACCTGAGAATATATTTATATCATATGATAACATTTGTAAACTTGGAGACTTTGGTCTGGTTCTGGATGTATCAAAGGTATAGTATAGTACCGTATAGCCATTTTTTTCACAGGTGTAAAATTTCACAATTTTCATGGAATAAGGTATACGAGAAAATTTGGCTGTAATTATTTTGGCAAATTCAAAACTTTTATCTATACCTTTTCATGAACACTTTTAAATTGGCAGATTTTATTTAGGCGATTTTGTTCCATCTGCGAAAATTTACACTCTGCAGAAATAACCCCCTATACGGTATTAAAGATTTACATGGTCTGGTTCTGGATGTATCAAAGGTATAGGATTAGCATGTATCAAACAGACTATCCCTCACTAGCAAACAGACCATGGCACTTCAGTGTTAACCATGGCCTTCAGCGTGACAATCACACCTCCTAGTACTACATCATTGTACACAGCTATGAGGGTCAAACATGTTTGTTAAATCTCAACTCCCCCTTTTTATCCCCCGCCGTAGTTGATTGGGCATTATGTTTTAATGCTCAAAATTACTGCTTTAGAGATATAAAATTGAGAATGGAGATGGGGAATGTGTCAAAGCGACAACAACACAACCATAGAGGAGACAACAAGCGAAGGCCACCAATGGGTCTCCAATGTAGCTAGAAACTCCTTCACCCAGAGGCGACCTTCACCTTGCCCCTTAACAAATATGTATACTAGTTCTGAGATAATGGACGTCATACTAAACTTCGAATTTTATGCCTCTTTACAAATGGAAAAAAATGCTGAAGTTTTCGTTCTCTAACTTAATGATGCCTCAACCAAATATTATGAAACTTATTCACAATGCTTTTTACTACAAAACTCGGATCAAGAACAAAATTTATCTTTTATGGTTTTCAGTTATATGTCCCTTCATATATGCATGCGGGGACATGACCCATGGACACATTCCCCATTTATTTCAATCTCACTCATTGTACACACAAATGATGATGTTGTGCACTCTCATGGTAACTAAAAGTGCATCTGCTGAATTAAAAAAAGAGGGGAAAGATCCCAGAGGGACATTAAACTCACAAGTCGAAAAATAAACTGATGACGCAAAAGCTGAAAGAGAAGTAGAACAAAAGGCAAACAATAATACACAACAGAAAACTATAGACTGAGCAACACAAACCCTTATGATGCTGCTTTACACTCTCAATATATAGTTCTGTCTGTACTTCAGAGTTAATTTTCTAGGACTAGTAAACAAACATTTTTTTGATATCCAAAATGACGGTAAATGTGATATGTATGTCAATTACTAAATACATCAGGAGATTAATGTTATCTCCCATTATTAAATTCTTTTGTTATAGGGAAGTGATTTATCTGAGGCCCAGGAAGGGGATCCAAAGTATATAGCACCCGAGCTGATGGATGGCAAATTTGGTAAACCTGCTGATGTATTCAGGTAAATTATTAAATCTGGTGTATTCAGGTAAATTACTAAACCTGCTGGTGTATTCAGGTAAATTATTTAACCTAATGTAGTTAGGTAAATTACTAAACCTGCTGGTATGTCAGGTAAATAACTAAACCTGCTGGTGTATTCAGGTAAATTACTTAACCTAATGTATTCCGGTAATTTACTAAACCTGATGTATTCAGGTAAATTACTAAACCTGCTGATGTATTCAGGTAAATTATTAAACCTGCTGATGTATTCAGGTAAATAACTAAACCTACTGATGTATACAGGTAAATTACTAAACCTCTGATGCATTCAGGTAAATTAGTAAACCTGCTGATGTATTCAGGTAAATTACTAAACCTGCTGATGTATTCAGGTAAATTACTAAAACCTACTGTGTATTCAGGTAAATTACTAAACCTACTGATGTATTCAGGTAATTTACTATATAACCTACTGGTGTACTCAGGTAAATTATTAAACTACCGGTGTATTCAGGTAAATGACTAAACCTGCTGACGCATTTTAAATAAGATATCAGATAAATTCAGTTATGTTTTGTGGCTGTGACTGTTTTTTATGCCCAACCTATGATAGTAGAGGGGTATTATATTTTCTTGTCTGCACGTCTGTTCGTCTATCTGTTTGTCTGTCTGTCCGACCAGCTGTTCCATTTGTCCGTCTGTTTAGCTTCAGGTTAAAGTTTTTAATCAAGGTAGTTTTTGATGAACTTGAAGTCCAATCAACTTGAAATTTAGTTCACAAGTGCCCTTTGATACGATCTTTCTAAATTTAATGCCAAATAAGAGTTTTGACCCCAATTTCATGGTTTACTGAACATAGAAAATGATAGTGCAAATTTCTGGTTAAAGTTTTTGGTCAAGGTAGTTTTTGATGAAGTTGAAGTCCAATCAACATTGATTAACTTGAAACTTGGTATACATGTTCCCTATTATATGATCTTTCTAATTTAAATGCCAGATTAAGAGTTTTTACCTCAATTTCACAGTCCACTAAACATAGAAAATGGTAGTGCGAGTTGGGCATCTGTGTTCTATGGACACATTCTTGTTTTATATAGTTTTGGGGTTAATTTTTGTGTCAGATGACATTCTAAAACTTAATAATAATTTCTAACTTGTCTTGACATGTATACCCAACTATATTTTGTACATGTTCCACATGTTCTAAGTCTTTTTCATGAGTTGTTTGTCATTCTACGATTTTTAATGGTAGATGTTATCTGGTTGTACTATAATTACTATGAAATGTTTTTGACCATTCTTGATTATACTTTAATAAATGAACAAAAAAATGTAATCAACTTCTAAACTATACAATAATGAACATGATGAAGAAAAAAGGATATTTGAAAATCTAAAACCGTCTAAAGTTATGTTTAGTCCGCACCCCTGTACCAACTACATATTTTGGGTTAAAACATGCAGATTATACACAACCAAATAAGGTTTCAAGACAGCAATGAATGAAAGTGGAATCTTTATTTTTAGTTTGGGAATGGCTGCCCTAGAACTAGCTGGTGACCTTGACCTCCCAAGAGGAGAGGAAGGCTGGCATTTACTCCGGTCAGGTACTATATATATTCCAGAAGAATTTCTAAGAGGTAAGAAAAGAGTATTCTAAGGTTACTTTACTATACAAACTTAGAATGGGAACAGGGAATATGTCAAAGAGACAACAACCCAACCATAGAGCAGAAAACAACAGAAGGCGACCAATGGATCTTTATCAAACAAGAAAATTCCTCCACCAGGAGGCAGGTTTCAGCTGGTCCGTTAACAATAATATATGCTTGTTCAGCAGAAATGGATGTCATGCCAAACTCCCAGTTAACAAATATTTGACAACACTTTAGAATTCAGCAGTATCATATCAAAATATACAGTCGAGTCTGAGAATAGACTTTTACAAAGCACATTCACAATTTGTTTTAGTTCATTTATCTAATTTTAAACATGATGGAGTTGAAAAAGGATATATCTGGTGTTTAGAAAAAAAAACATTAATGTAGCAGTTCTTTGTTTAATACCTGTTATTCATCTCGGTGTCCCAGTGAGGCTTTCAGCGTGAAGCAAAAATTTTCACCATATGCCAAGTTCTAGACTCCATAGTACAGGTTAAAACATGTGTAGATGATATCCATATTACATCAAATTAACATGTTCTTATCTTAGTTCTTTGTGTTGGAGAGATAACCACCAGGAGAACTTGGCATCAATACATTACAATATCGACATCAACAAACTTATTTTAGGGATACTTTATTTCGCGCTTAACCATTTCTAGCCTATTTTTCGTAATTTTAATTTCAATTCCTGCCTGCTGGTCAATGGTTGTTTTTAGTGTGATTCATGGGTGTTTCTCTTTTATTGTTTTTTATATTTATATAGATTAGACTTGGAAGGAGAGATGTCTCTTTGGCACTCATACCACAACTTTGTATTTATTTTAGAATGTTGACATCAGTTCATTGTAAACCATCAATATGTTATAATGTTGAATAGAAGACACATGACCAGACATAAGTGTATTTGAAAATAAGAATATAGATTTGGTAAATTTGTGATGGCAATATAGTAAATTGTGTAATTGCAGATAAATCTTTTGATCTAAAATATGTGATACGTCAAATGTTGGATCCTGATCCTAGAAGTCGTCCTACAGTAGACCAAGTATTAGCATTTCCTTATGTTAGAAGGGTAAGCAGGCATTACATTTAGTATTACCTTTTCCATCTTGGTAAAGAGATAATGATAATAAATATTCATGTCTTAATTGTTGTAATATTTTATGTTTTAATTCTATATTTTAATTTGAACATTCAAATTAATTTATTCAAGAAAATTCAAAATGAGTGATAGTATGCATAGTTGATCAAAATGACTGTTCTATAAAAATATACGTTGGACCAAGAAAGGTAACATGAATAATTTGGATAGGTCTGAAATATGTGGTACAAGTTTATGTAGGCCTCCTTCTATTGGTAGTTACTCCAATTTTAAGTTGCCTTCCTTTGGTACCATCCATGTATCAGTGTATGTTTTAATTTAACTGACTTTTAGATAGCATGAAATTAATTTTAATTTTAAAAGTTTAATCAATGTCAGTAAATTTTAAGGAAGCTGGCTTGTCATGTTTTGGATTTTTTGTCAGTTTTTCGGAATCCTCTGGTTTTATCCATTTGCATGCCTTGAAAAAATTTGCCCGGTGACCCCAATTTTTTTTTTAAAATTCTATAACATGTATAATGATAAGCAATCTGTAAAAGTCTTATCAATTTTTAATTACTTTTTAACAGTTTTTGAAAACTTTAACTTGTCAATGATAAAGCTATGAAAAGTCAAGAGAGAATATTTTCCAGCCAAAATTTCAATGGCTCATATCTCGAAAACAAGCATTGGTGAGGCCAAAAAAAAAAATAGGTGTGTTTCCTGTTGCATGCCCCAAAAAATTAGGGTTGGTAGGTAGTTATCAAACGTTTAAAAGATGCCATTCAAAGGCTATACTAAACAAAAACCGTTTCCGGAAAAAAACGAAAAAAATCCGATTTTTTTTTTTTTTTTTTTTTCCAGGAAAAAAAAGTTAGGGTCGGCGCCAAAAAATAAGGGTCGGTCGGGCGACCGGAAACACACCTATTTTTTTTTTTTGGCCTGACCTATATATATATTTTTTGCTCTTTCGATTCCTTTATTAATGCCTTATCAATATAAACTAGTATTTTGTCGAGCCTGTAAATTTTGTTGCAGAAAGCTTGACATAGGGATAGTGATCCGGCTACGGCGGCGGCGGCGTTAGCTCACTTCTTAAAAGCTTTATATTTTAGAAGGTAGAAGACCTGGATACTTCATACTTTGTATATAGATGCTTCATGTTACGAAGTCTCCGTCAGTCACATGTCCAATGTCCTTGACCTCATTTTCATGGTTCAGTGACCACTTGAAAAAAAAGTTCAAATTTTTTGTAATGTTGAATTCTCTCTTATTATAAGTAAAAGGATAACTATATTTGATATGTGCGTACCTTGCAAGGTCCTCATGTCTGTCAGACAGTTTTCACTTGACCTCGACCTCATTTCATGGATCAGTGAACAAGGTTAAGTTTTGGTGGTCAAGTCCATATCTCATATACTATAAGCAATAGGGCTAGTATATTCGGTGTGTGGAAGGACTGTAAGGTGTACATGTCCAACTGGCAGGTGTCATCTGACCTTGACCTCATTTTCATGGTTCAGTGGTTATAGTTAAATTTTTGTGTTTTGGTCTTTTTTTCTCATACTATATGCAATAGGTCTACTATATTTGTTGTATGGAATGATTGTAAGGTGTACATATCTAGCGGGCAGATGTCATGTGATCCTGACCTCATGAAAATGAGGTCAGGCATTCCTTTATTAATGCCTTATCAATATAAACTAGTATTTTGTCGAGCCTGCAACTTTTGTTGCAGAAAGCTTGACATAGGGATAGTGATCCGGCTACGGCGGCGGCGGTGTTAGCTCACTTCTTAAAAGCTTTATATTTTAGAAGGTAGAAGACCTGGATACTTCATACTTTGTATATAGATGCTTCATGTTACGAAGTCTCCGTCAGTCACATGTCCAATGTCCTTGACCTCATTTTCATGGTTCAGTGACCACTTGAAAAAAAAGATCAAATTTTTTGTAATGTTGAATTCTCTCTTATTATAAGTAAAAGGATAACTATATTTGATATGTGCGTACCTTGCAAGGTCCTCATGTCTGTCAGACAGTTTTCACTTGACCTCGACCTCATTTCATGGATCAGTGAACAAGGTTAAGTTTTGGTGGTCAAGTCCATATCTCATATACTATAAGCAATAGGGCTAGTATATTCGGTGTATGGAAGGACTGTAAGGTGTACATGTCCAACTGGCAGGTGTCATCTGACCTTGACCTCATTTTCATGGTTCAGTGGTTATAGTTAAATTTTTGTGTTTTGGTCTTTTTTTCTCATACTATATGCAATAGGTCTACTATATTTGTTGTATGGAATGATTGTAAGGTGTACATATCTAGCGGGCAGATGTCATGTGACCCTGACCTCATTTTCATGGTTCAGTGGTCAAAGTTAAGTTTTTGAGTTTTGGGCTTTTTATCTAATACTATATGCCATAGGTCAACTATATTTGGTGTATGGAAATATTTTATGATCTTTGTCAGTCACGCAGGTTTTATTTGACCCTGACCTCATTTTCACGGTTCATTGCACAGTGTTAAGTTTTTGTGTTTTGGTCTATTTTTCTTAAACTATAAGTAATGGGTCAACTATATATGTTGTATAGAAGCATTGTTAGCTGTACATGTCTGCCTGGCATGTTTCATCTGACTTTGACCTCATTTTTAAGGTTCATTGGTCTTTGTTTAGTTATCTTGGTTAATGTTATTTATGTGACAGTTGTAATAAAGCTTAGCTTTATACCTAGGACTATCAACATAATATTAATGATTAGTATAGATGGCGAGACATTTCAGCGTGTGCACTCTTGTAAAAAGTAGCCATTGTTACGTTCATTTAATCAAATTTGTAAATTATAATCTTTTTTAGATGTGGAAAAGAAGAAGAAGAGAATATGTGATGAAAAGTGTTGTAAGTATCTTGTTATAAACATTCAAAAATGTCTTACAGAGAAAAGGAGACGAAGGCCTTGGAGAAATACAATGTTTTCAGATGCTGACCTTCCCACTTCAAAAAGTGTTGTGTTTTTTTTATCCAACACAATTCTGCCTTGTTTGTTTTCTGGTAGACAGTGAGTAAGTCTGCTCATGTCTAACAAGTCATTAATTATTTTTGATGTCCCATTTATGGTCATTATGTTTTCTGGGCTGTGCGTCCGTCCGTCCATTTGTCCCAGGTTAAAGTTTTTGATCGAGGACGTTTTTGATGAAATTGAAGTCCAATCAACTTGAAACTTAGTATACATGTTCCCTATGATACATGTGATATAATATTTCTAATCTTAATGCCAAATTAGAGATTTTCCCCCATTTTCAGGGTCCATTAAACATAGAAAATGATAGTGCGGATGAGGCATCAGTGTACTGGGGACACATTCTTGTTTTTAAAGATTTTCTCCTTCAAATTTTTGTTTTTTCATCTTCGACAGTTGGGTCAATATCCCTAATGCACCTCAAAAGAAGGAACTCAAAAGTTGTGTGTAAACAAAAAATCTCTGTGTAGTGATATTGGACATGTTTCTATTTTTTACAAATGACTGAGCTGAACCATTTGTTGTGATTAGGAAAGTAGAGGAACATACAATAAATGTGTAAAAACTATGGAGCTATCAAGTATGTTCAAAGTATTAAATGTTTAATGAACTTATTGTGTTAAAAAGGGGATTTTTTACCACAAGGTGCCGCATCACAAAAGGATGTTCAGGGTTTACTAATTTACGGAAAAGTAATTTCACTTGGTAACCAGAAAATTTAACCACATATGTGAAAATGTCACAGCTTCTTAACAAGCTGTCATACATATCCAAGTTTACAATATGGACTGAGCTACAGGAAAAAACGTTACCGTTACCGCCTATGGAAAAATAATTAAAGTTGTTAGTACTTTTATTTATTTATTATGTGATTTTAAAACTCTAATAAAGCTTTGTTTCTTTTGTATGTAACAATTACTACTTTTGTATATTTTCAGATTAACTCCATGAAAGCCATGTTCTTTCAGCTGTAACTATTGTTTCTTTTGTATATTTTCAGATAAATTCCATTAAAGCCATGTTCTTTCGTCTCTTACAATTTGTGTTCATGATAACCAGTGTGTTCAGCTTCCCTGTAAAAAAGATCAGGGAAAGACAAGTGCCTAGTTCAAGTAGTCATAATACCAGTTATAGCTCAGGGTATCCTCTTGATCATAGTATTTCTGATGGTAGGTACCAGTTATAGCTCAGGGTATCCTCTCGATCATAGTATTTCTGATGGTAGGTAATATACCAGTTATAGCTCAGGGTAGCCTCTCGATTTTATGTTAAATGCAAACGCTAAGAGTAGAAGAAAGCTTATGCAACTAGCTATGATTTTGTTTTATTTTCAATAACATGTTATAACTCTAGCCAAATACAATTTAAAACTACACTGAAAGAACATTGAACACTATTTTCCTATTAAATTACTTACATAATTATGTAATATATAAATTAAGGACTTTCACTCAGTCGGTACGTTATATATGGACCTGTTAGACTATATTGACACTCGGATTTCATTCTAGGTCAATACAATCTGAACAGGGTCATATATAACGTATTGACCTCATCAGAAGTCCATAATTGATAAACAACAGACATGGTTATTAACTGTATGGACCATGGTTGACCATGGCTCCATTTTCTGTAAATATAAAAAAAGAAGTTAAATTTTGTTTCTATTTTAAGATGACTGTTTTGAGGATGACATTAGTATTCATAACAACTCAGTTGGTGCTCCATTAGATAGTTCTTCATCAAGTGATGGTTTCTCGTCAGAATTTATAATGCCAAGGTAAGAAATTATCTCCAAAATATGCTAGATTTTAGGTTAAGATTGCAATCAAAACCTTATGAAACTGACTTGATATTTAATTGTTCCAAGGCTGATCACTACCTTTTTTTGGTACACAAAATACAGTGCATTGATCATAACATTCTATACATACTATCCATGAACATTTCCAGAAATTTATCGATGTAATGTATGCTCATAATATTGAAGGCACAAAATGATGTTTCACTTTTCAAGGAAATTACAGAACTTTTGCAAGGTGCAGAAATCTAATATCTGTTTTAAAAATACAAATTGTGTAATTGTTAACCTCATCATTAAAAATTGGAGTTATGTTCCTTTGTCTAAAATAGCTGTTAAATCAACAACAACCAATGCAATATTTGATTTTACTTCTCACTGATAAATTTAAGCAATCTTTACTGTTCAGTGCCCTCAAGCACTTTGACTAGTAAATTGTGAGAGATAAGGTGTCAGTATCAATTTTTGTCTTTTGTGGGTTTTTTTTTAATGAAGAGAATCTGTGCATGGTACTTATAAAAATTAGAAGATGTGGTATAATTGCCAACCATACAATCTTCAACATTGAGCAAAACACACACCTCATAGTCAGCTTTAACACAATTTCAATAATCTCCCTTGTTGTCTATAGATAGTCATATTTGATTTCACATCTATGAAAGTCATTTTTATTATATAAACAAGAACAGGCTTAGGTAATTATTACATCTGGCAGGTTCCATATAGTTTGGTTTTTATGAATAAATGCATTCCAAATCCAGACAAGTAATTGGAGCTTTGAACGAAAGAGACACATTCTCTTGATTAAAAATTATTTCTAAATTTTATGATAAGCAATTTTAACAGTTCACCAACAAGTGTGCATGAAACTTTAGGTAAGGAGTAATGCAGGAAAAGGACATTTATATTTTTGCCTTTTGTAAAATCAGTATTTCTGGCATAGCCTGGAGGAGAGCAATCTAGCCAGCCCAGCCTAATCATTAATTATGTATATATATTTTTTCAGTCGACCAATGCCAAGACATGCCTTCACCACTCCAGCCTAATCATTCATAATGTATATATATATTTTCAGTCGACCAATGCCAAGACATGCCTTCACCACTCCAGCCTAATCATTAACTATGTATATATATATTTTCAGTCGACCAATGCCAAGACATGCCTTCACCACTCCAGCCTAATGATTCATAATGTATATATATATTTTCAGTCGACCAATGCCAAGACATGCCTTCACCACTCCAGCCTAATCATTAATTATGTATATATATATTTTCAGTCGACCAATGCCAAGACATGCCTTCACCACTCCAGCCTAATGATTCATAATGTATATATATATTTTCAGTCGACCAATGCCAAGACATGCCTTCACCACTCCAGCCTAATCATTAATTATGTATATATATATTTTCAGTCGACCAATGCCAAGACATGCCTTCACCACTCCAGCCTAATCATTAATTATGTATATATATATTTTCAGTCGACCAATGCCAAGACATGCCTTCACCACTCCAGCCTAATCATTAATTATGTATATATATATATTTTCAGTCGACCAATGCCAAGACATGCCTTCACCACTCCAGCCTAATCATTAACTATGTATATATATATTTTCAGTCGACCAATGCCAAGACATGCCTTCACCACTCCAGCCTAATCATTAACTATGTATATATATATTTTCAGTCGACCAATGCCAAGACATGCCTTCACCACTCCAGCCTAATCATTAACTATGTATATATATATTTTCAGTCGACCAATGCCAAGACATGCCTTCACCACTCCAGCCTAATCATTAACTATGTATATATATATTTTCAGTCGACCAATGCCAAGACATGCCTTCACCACTCCAGCTTAATCATTAACTATGTATATATATATTTTCAGTCGACCAATGCCAAGACATGCCTTCACCACTCCAGCCTAATGATTCATAATGTATATATATATTTTCAGTCGACCAATGCCAAGACATGCCTTCACCACTCCAGCCTAATGATTCATAATGTATATATATATTTTAAGTCGACCAATGCCAAGACATGCCTTCACCACTCCAGCCTAATCATTAATTATGTATATATATATATTTTCAGTTGACCAATGCCAAGACATGCATTCACCACTCCAGCCTAATCATTAACTATGTATATATATATTTTCAGTCGACCAATGCCAAGACATGCGTTCACCACTCCAGCCATACGCCATAGGTCTATAGGTTTTATGTCTGCACCAATGAGCTCATCACCAGTTTTACCAGGCAGAATTAGGTAGGCTTATAGAATGAGTTAACATCTTATCAAATTATTATAGTTCCACTCCAGGGTCATATGCTCTCAACTTTTTGTCCATATTTTAGTCACAATTTTTCGAAGGTACAATAGATCTGATCGTTTTCAAATTTGGTCTTCAGCTTGACAATGATTTTGTTAAATGTGAGCATTTCCTGATGGTAAAAACCGGTGGTCCGAGGTCCGCAACCTTCCATCTTTTGCAATCAGACTTTCGTTTTGGTTACTAGCTACATCCGACGGACCTTTCATAGGAAATAAAATAAAAATTAACTTTGCAAAAATTTTCAAACGATCTCAAAATTTATTTTCATCTTCATTATTCATGAAAGTGATGTTTATTTTGTTCAACCGCTAGCTTTATACTGAAAATTGTCAACAAGTTGTTGCAAATCTAAGTAAAATCGTATCTGACCAACAAAACGAACATTGAACAGAATGCAGCCATAAACCGGAAATGAAGACTTTTATAATACAGGATCAGATTCCAGGTGTGGATAAGATATAAAGAAGAAGATGTGGTATGATTGCCAATGAGACAACTATCCACAAAAGACCAAAATGACACAGACATTAACAACTATAGGTCACCGTACGGCCTTCAACAATGAGCAAAGCCCATACCAAATAGTCAGCTATAAAAGGCCCCAATAAGACAATGTAAAACACTTCAAACGAGAAAACTAACGGCCTTATGTATGTAAAAAACTGAACGAAAAACAAATATGTAACACATAAACAAACGACAACCACTGATTTACAGGCTCCTGACTTGGGACAGGCACATACGGGTTGGCTGATAAAACACAAAATAAATACATCTATATTTATGATGATGAAATATAAACACTAGATTTGAAAAGATATATCATGTATATGGAACAGAAAGAAAAAGCAGGAGATATAAATATTTTATACAGAAACTCAAAATTACTTTTAGTTCACAAATTTTCATGTGAAAATCCAATTAAATGTGACATTAATTTTCTTGATCATGATCATTAATAAATGTGACTTATTCTATGTTGAAATTACATGTAAATATTTTTCATAGTGTAAATATATTACTCATTTCCACGAGGTGATTTCTTCTCAATTTTGAAGGCCCAGTAACATTCTGGAAGTTTCTTATTTTTTCACAGAGGAACTAATATAATAGTGCAACTAGATATAATACACTTAAACAGCTTTAAATTTGGACTGTTACTTTAAATGTATACTCGAAAATTGAATATGAACTGAACAAAATAAAAAGAGATACATATAACTCTTTATGTTATCCTAAAAACCAAACATTGTAGTGCCTTGAGTGAGCACTTTTTTTCCAAATCTCACCACTTTATTTTTCTTTTAAATTCATAATATACAAGACAATTACACTTATCATTTAACATGTTATACAACAGTGACACTGACAATGAAACAAGCTAACCTAACACAAAAAGCACCGTAATTTTGTATCTTACTAGTTTATGAAATATTTCAAGTAAAGTAGTCCCTTGAATTTATGTTGTGGATCTTGCAGTTTGGAGTGTCAAAGGTCCTGGACCTTCCAGTACCAAATGTTAATTTGAACACCCGAAAACATAATTCCATCACATATTTCTCCAGTACTTCACTGGTTCCAAAAAGATTGAAGTTAAATAAAATTGATATTCTGGCAATTGAACATTATTTAGTTATTTAAGCACTTGAATAGCTTGAAATAAGTATGAAATGTATTAACAGGAAATTATCCAGTCCAAACACCAGTTTTGAGTCTAGTTTTGATGAAGAACGATGTACAACACCAACATTAAACAGTAGTAAAGATGGCTTACTGGACACAGAAGAACTGGCAAAACCTTGTATTGGCCCAAGGAATTTAATGAATGTAAGTTACATGCCAACTCAAAAGGCAATTCTCAAAATCATTAAAACATTGCATACTGTTACAATCAATCAGTCGTTAGTTGTGTAAACTTGAGAGAGCCTGAATGTTTAAGATCTATACACAACTGTTTTACAGCTTGTAACAAAAAATGTAACTGGTATGATTTAGTGAACTAAATTCATCATACACCAAGAGTTTTATAATGAGTTGCAGTAGTTACAAGTTTAACATGTTAAATATACAGTTCTTTACTCAAACTACTTTAAAATATGAGGTCTGTAAATTAAAAAGAACAAAGTTGTTTGTCAAAGAGTTTTTATATGTAGGGTAAGCTTAATATGGTTATCTCCATTCTTATGCAAAGTAAACAGAACAGTGATAGATAGAAGTATCCATAAAACCTTTTTTATCTTTGGCACTTTAACCATCTGACATCATAGTTAAGCTTCAGTCATCAAACGTAAATACCAGATGGTCATTTGTTATCAACAGAATTGTACTTTATAATAACACAGAAATTCATAACAATAAAACTCGCTTCAAATGATTTGTGGTGCGAATAATGTGAATCTGTTTTTGAATGTTCCCCTCTGACATTTGGACAATATATGTATTATCTAATCCCTAACTTACAAAAATGTATTATGCAAAAAACAATTATACTGTTATACTGTGAATTTAGGGCTGATCCAGCCATTTCAAAAAGGGGGGTTGCCAACCCAGAACAAAGGAGGGGGGGGGGTTCCAACTATATGTCCCCATTCAAATGCATTTATGGTCCAAAAAAAAAAGGGTGGCTTCAACCCCAGAACCCTCCTGGATCAGCCACAAGGATTCTTGATTATTTGTTAGGATTCCAATTTTAGTGAATTTCAAGCGAATCACAAAATTTAATGTTCAACGAGTTGCAAATTTTCCTTAGACTTGAATACTGACTTGTATATGTTTTTTCATATAGATTAGACCGTTGGTTTTTCTGTTTTAATGGTTTTACACTTGTTATTTTGGGGCCCTTTAGAGCTTGTTGTTTGATGTGAGCCAAGGCTCCGTGTGGAAGTCCGTACCTTGACCTATAATTGTTTACTTTAATAAATTGTTATTTGGATGGAGAGTTGTCTCATTTTCACTCATACCACATCTTCCTATACCTATTTGGTAAAACAACAAAATTAAATATACACAAACATGCACTGTTATACATATTTATAAGTGTGAGATAACTGAGATATATAGTAAAAGTTTTCAAAGGTACAAGGATTATAATTTAGTATGCCAGACGCACGTTTCGTCTACATAAGACTCATCAGTGACACTCAGATTAAAATAGTTAAAAAGCCAAACAAGTACAAAGTTGAATGTTCATTGTTACTGAAAAGAGTGTTTAAGAATTGAAGTACTTATTGTAAATTATTGATTTCAGATGTTTGAAGCAGCCAGTGATGAAGATTGATCGTAATATTGATGTTATGTTGATTCAAAGACTGATTGAATATTGATTTGAAGACAGATCGTAATATTGATGTTATGTTGATTCAAAGACAGATTGAATATTGATTTGAAGACAGATCGTAATATTGATGTTATGTTGATTCAAAGACTGATTGAATATTGATTTGAAGACAGATCGTAATATTGATGTTATGTTGATTCAAAGACTGATTGAATATTGATTTGAAGACAGATCGTTATATTGATGTATGATAAATTTTATAATCACATCACTGTAAACATGATAAAAGACTAATTGTTAAAATGTAAATCACATTGCCATATTTGACAAGGACAAAAGAATATATTGTTGAAAAGTGGAATTTCTGCTAAAATGGAACGCTGACTTAAGTGAATGTTATTCAGGAAGAAATCTGATGCAGCAATGATTTTGTAAACCACTTGTATTCTATATTTCATAGGTTTTTTTTAATAATTGTTCTGTTATTATTCATGTAATGATGATATGTAATGAGAGAAATGTTTGTATTAAAGTTAAATGTAAAGAATATCATTACTTGACGTAGTATACTTTATATTTGTTTTCAATAGCATTGGATGACAATTTTGAGAATATGTTTCTTATTAGAGCTACTCCATATAAAAAGTATAATCAACCCAATGGTGGAGGGGCTCTTTATTTATGATATGAATATGGATCTTTCTATCATTAAAACTGCTGAATCTGATTTACCAATTTTAAAGGCTTTGTTTTGACCTAGACAAGGGATGAAATCCATACAACTTGCACACTCTAAAGGGCAGCATGTTGTAATTTACCCTCTGTTTTAGGGTAAGAGATTGTTCACATATAAATATAGCAACTCCATCAATGCAAAGTTATCAATGAATTACTGCAATTGTTTTATGTGTAATCCATTTTGTTTTAATTTTTCTTAAAATCCATAAATAACTCATTTGACAACCCTAATACTGTTAAAACTTAATCAAAATATCTTTTGATTGATTTATGTTTCATCTCTTTAAACTTAATATTTCTTTTATTCCCTTTTCCTTTTCTCTCTCTCCCCTTTTAACTGCTGATTATATAATCCTATTAAAGTGCTCACCATTTGTATATAATGATATATTGTATTGTTTTTTTTATGATCAGCATAAAATATCTACGTCAGGTGTATTTTGTTGTCATGTGTTCTTATAAGCTGCTGTTTAAGAATACATCTTTATGAAGTATGTCTTCCACTCAGATACTTGTAGCAACCAGCTATGGCTTAATAATAATCAGAATTAACATAAATTGTGTTATAATTCTTGGTGCATATTTACTTAAGGCTATTCCAGAAAAAAATGTATGGGGGGGTTGGAAGGCAGTTGTTGTCAGCACCCGCCACCCAGGCAATTGTAATTGAGAATTATATTGCATTATAGAGTGTAAAGTTGCTATGATACCCATCACCCATGTATTATTAATACAATGTGCCTTCCAACCCCCCAATCCCCCCCCCCACCACCATACATTTTTTTCTGGAATAGCCCTTATGAATTATTTATTGTTATGAAATGAAAAAAAAATGTTGATAAATTATACATGAGGTTAGTGTGACCGCAGTGTAATAAAACCATAAAATAGTGATGTTATGTCAACCATATACAGTGCTTTTTCTTTAATAATTATGTATTTCAGTTAAAGTTGTATTTGATTTTTTTTTATAGCAATCCATTCAACTTTCTTAATAGTGCTTTCAGTTCATTCAGGATTCACAGATTTTGTTAATTGGTTTTTGATCCAAAATGACGTTTTGTACATAAGTAGTATTTTCTCATTTGTGTTTCATTATGGAACCCTTTTAAACTATAAGAATCAAAGATTTACTATTGACTCAATTAGTTCTATGGTTTTGTAAATGAAAAATAAAGATTAATTTGAACTTAGGATATTTGTATTATAAAGAAAAACATTGTATTACAAAGAGGAGGTAAGCAAGTTGAGATTATCTAAGTAGACATACTGATGAGACCATGTTTAAAAGTTTTATGATTCATGATAGAACCCTCTTAAACTGTGAGAATCAGAGAAGTCCTATTGACTTGAGTAATTTTTTGGTTTTGTCAAATTTAGGTAGGTTAATTACAAGTATTAAGTTTTTTTCTATAGGAAGTGTAATTTGCAAAACGTCATGCCCAGAAAATTGTTGATTTTAAAAATCTTTAAAACACTTCAGGCTTAAAAATTCTCTGTATTTGATTGCATATAATAGATGTAGGAAATTATATGTTACTTTTAGTAGTAATGTACATAAACTATCCATACTGGTAAATTATACCAAACCTAGCTACATGTATGTTACAACATGGATATTGACAATTTGTAAATTAGCTAGTTATCAAAATGTATGATTTTGTATTGATGCACTCTCAGTGAAAAAGACTGAGTTACTAATACCATTGAATGTTCCTTCACCTGATTACAGATAACTTATAATGCAATAGGGCAAGCCATTGATATATTGTTTAATGTAAACAGTAAAACCACTTTGTGTTCTTAATTATAGCCCAGAACAGAATGTTACAATAAAGAAATTAAACTTCATACATTGTATTCCTTATTGCTAAGCCTGTAATAATACTGATACATGGAACTTCGAATAAAGTTAATATGAAAATAAGAAAATGTTGTATGAATGGCAATGCGACGAGAAAACTCTCCACCAGAAACCAAAATGCTGTAGAAAGTAATAACTGTATATCAAGTCAAGGCCTTCAACGATCAGCAAAACTTATACCACAGGTAAGCTTCAAAGGGTTTCAAGATGACAAATGTAAAACAATGCAAACAAGAAAACTAGTGACCTTGATTTATGTACAAAACAATAAACAAGAACACAATTTATAAACAACAACAAATGACAACCACTGAATTACAGAATGAAGTTCATTTGATACATGTAGAAAAATCTTCATACAGACTTTAATACAAATTTAGTTATAATGAATGATGCAGGCAAAGCCTTTCAGCTTGTTCACTTTTTAGCTCACCTGGCCCAAAGGGCCAAGTGAGCTTTTCTCATCACTTGGCGTCCGTCATCGTCCATCGTCGACCTGGGTTAACTTTTACAAAAATCTCCTCTGAAACTACTGGGCCAAATTTAACCAAACTTGGCCACAATCATCATTGGGGTATCTAGTTTAAAAAAAAGTGTCCGGTGCCCCGGCCAACCAACCAAGATGGCCGTCATGGCTAAAAATAGAACATCGGGGTAAAATGCAGTTTTTGGCTTATAACTCAAAAACCAAAGCATTTAGAGCAAATCTGACATGAGGTAAAATTGTTCATCAGGTCAAGATTTATCTGCCCTGAAATTTTCAGATGAATCGGACATTCTGTTGTTGGGTTGCTGCCCCTGAAATGGTAATTTTAAGGAAATTTTGCTGTTTTTGGTTATTATCTTGAATATTATTATAGATAGAAATAAACTGTAAACAGCAATAATGTTCAGCAAAGTAAGATCTACAAATAAGTCAACATGACCAGAATGGTCAGTTGACCACTTTAGGAGTTATTGCCCTTTATAGTCAATTTTTAACCATTTTTCGTAAATCTTAGTGATCTTTTAGAAAAATCTTCTCCTCTGAAACTACTGGGCCAAATTTAACCAAACTTGGCCATAATCATCATTGGGGTATCTAGTTTAAAAAATGTGTCCGGTGCCCCGGCCAACCAACCAAGATGGCCGCCATGGCTAAAAATAGAACATAGGGGTAAAATGCAGTTTTTGGCTTATAACTCAAAAACCAAAGCATTTTGAGCAAATCTGACATGAGGTAAAATTGTTCATCAGGTCAACATCTATCTGCCCTGAAATTTTCAGATGAATCGAACATTCCGTTGTTGGGTTGCTGCCCCTGAAATGGTAATTTTAAGGAAATTTTGCTGTTTTTGGTTATTATGTTGAATAATATTATAGATAGAGATAAACTGTAAACAGCAATAATGTTCAGCAAAGTAAGATCTACAAATAAGTCAACATGATTAAAATGGTCAGTTGACCACTTTAGGAGTTATTGCCCTTAATAGTCAATTTTTAACAATTTTCTTAAAATTTAAAATTTTCAATAACATTTTCCACAGAAAGTACTGTTATAGATAAAGATAATTGTAAGCAGCAAGAATGTTTTGTAAAGTAAGATCTACAAACACATCACCATCACCAAAACAAAATTTTGTCATGAATCCATCTGTGTCCATTGTTTAATATTCACATAGACCAAGGTGAGCGACACAGGCTCTTTAGAGCCTCTAGTTTTGTTAAGCTGTGGTCGGTATTAGTTTTATCAAAACTATGGAAACCAATTGATTTGACCAGTTACCACCATGATTTAACTTTTCTATTTCTTTCAAAATGATGGAGAAGCATTCAGTTGATAGTATAGTACACTGCAGCTGCAAGGTGTCATTCCTAAATATAACTCAACATGTAGACATCTTATACGTTCAGGTATTTCATATCCAATCTTTTATGGTAATATTCTTTACAGAGCACAAAAATGTCTGCATTCATCTCAAAAGCTAACAAAACCTTTTAACAGCTGACTTATTAAGAAGGGATATAGTTATGATCCTGTTAACGTCCAATGAAGATTGCATATTCTGGCTTTAGGTACCAGTCTTGTATTACAACTCCAGTTTCTGGTGCATGTCAAAACATTGAGGGAAACAAAATAGTGCATTTTTTCTAAAAAAAACAATTCTGAACTAAATTTTTTCTGTTTGATTATAGGTTTTTGCTGAATTGAAACATATATATAGACTTTAAAAAAATCTTGCATCTTTTGGGGGATATCAATCCAGGAAAGTTTTCAAAGATCAGCTGTTTTGCATGTAAGCCTATGGAGCAGTCAATTACAAGACTGCAACCTGCATAGGGTATTTTTTTCATATGTTCACTGCAAGAAAGAAAAATAATCTCATCATAGATACCAGGACTAAATTTTGTATATACGCCAGACGCGCGTTTCGTCTACAAAAGACTCATCAGTGACACTCGAATCCAAAAGAGTTGAAAAGGCCAAATGATTTACGAAGTTGAAGAGCATTGAGGACCAAAATTCCAAAAAGTTTTGCCAAATACAGCTAAGGTAATCTATGCCTGAGGTAGAAAAGCCTTAGTATTTCAAAAATTCAAAATTTTGTAAACAGTTAATTTATAAATATAATCATATCATTGATAATTCATGTCAGCGCAAAAGTGCTGACTACTGGGCTGGTGATACCCTCGGGGAAAGCTCATGTGGATTTTTGTGTGCCCAGAATGATAAAACATGATTTAAGGAATTTTTAAGAGAAATAAATCCTGGGGTATCAAGTTACACTGAAAAACTGAAATTATGTAATAATTATGCTGTTTTATACTAGACACCATTTAAAAGTATTAATAGATATAAAACAGTTTGAGGCAAATTGAGATTTTCATGGTATTACATACATGATTTTCAATTAAAAAGAACATAGAAAGATTTTTTTCTCAGTGAAATCTTCTTGTGATGAAAATTCTAGTTGCTCAGTTTTGTTGAAAATTAGTGCAAAGTTGAAAAGACAGCTACATACAAAAGTTTTTTTTTTCTTTAGGGTTATTATTTTTATGGCTCAATTGTTGACATTTAGGTTGAATATGTATAAAATGAACTTATTTTTTTATATAGATAAGACCGTTGGTTTTGGGGCCCTTTATAGCTTGTTGTTCGGTGTGAGCCAAGGCTCCGTGTTGAAGGCCGTACATTGACCTATAATGGTTTACTTTTATAAATTGTTATTTGGATGGAGAGTTGTCTCATTGGCACTCACACCACATCTTTCTATATCTATTTTGGTGAAAAGATTTTCACAAAATGTTCATTTTTCATGAGTCTATACTTCTTTTCCTGTCTGCGGCACTGCATGGTTCCATATTTTGGTTAAAAAATTGTTTAAAAAGTAGAATTTTTCTAAAACCATCCATCATGACAAGGATTTTTGTGATTAGGTGTGACAAGTAATCAATATTCTTACCAAAGACATCAACTTGAGTATTCATTTTGTTTTTTCTTGAATTTTATTTAAAATTTTATATGCATTGGTTTGTAAAGTACAGTCTAAAAGCCATGAGATAGTACGCATTTATAAAGACCAGTATAGTCAAAAAAAGAGAAAAGTATGGTCTTTCTTGTGTTCAGACAGTTGTATTGTAGCAAATTCTTCAATATGAAAAAATTTTGGGGAGTTTTTCAATTTTGACTTGAACAAGAGGCCCACTTGGGTAAATTTCATTGAAAAAGGGGGAGGGGTAAACTATTGAATGTGGTTCAATCAAACAGGAGGAAAAAATTAAATAATAGATAAGAAAACTCTTCTAGCTTCACAGTATCCAAATAATAAGAAAACATCCATAAAGATAGGCTAAAATGCGATTTACAGATCATTGTATAGACTTGACTGATTTCAAAAGTTTGCCTGTTTTGAGAAAGGGGTACTGCTTTAATAGTGGGGTTATTTTTAATTATACAGCCAACTAGTTCTTTAAATGGCATTTTTTATGTTCATATATGGCAATTTAATGAAACTAATTAAATGATTTATTTTTTTAAGACATGTCATTATTGTTATATAGGTACCAGTCTTGTATTACAACTTCAGTTTCCGGTGCATGGCAAAACATGGAGGGAAACAAAATAGTCCATTTTTTTCTGAACTCAATTTTTTCTGTGTGATTATAGGTTTATGCTGCCAGAATAGAAAATATATATAGACTTTAAATTTTTTTTGCATCTTTTGGGGGATATCAATCAGTTAATTGAGGTCTGGAGCTGGCATGTCAGTAACTGCTAGTATTCCTTTGTTAATTTATGTATTATTGTCATTTCGTTCAGTTTCTTTTGTTACCTATTCTGACTTTGGACTCGGACTTCTCTTAAACCGAGTTTAATTATGCGTATTGATGTGAGTTTGTTTTTTCTACATTGGCTAGAGGTATAGGGGGAGTTCTAAAAAAACATGCTAAAACCCGCCGCAGTACTCCTCTTGGTGTGGGAGCTAGTTTCTCGCTGCATCGACGACCCATTGGTTGCCTTCGGCTGTTGTCTGCTCTATGGTCGGGTTGTTGTCTCTTTGACACATTCCCCCTTTTCATTCTCAATTTTATTATCTATCTTAAGAATATTTCAAATGCAGAATAACATAAATCAAAAATCATAACCAAGCTCAGATATGACATTTATTTCTGTTAATTGTATTTGAAATATCCAAAATATAAAAACAACATGTTATAACTTTTATGCGTCCGAAGCGATTGTCTGATGTAATTTCACCAGAAACAGGCAAAGCCGAATAATTGAAAGCCAAGTCTAGACAACAGTTTGGAGAGGTATTGGACCAAAACGGACCTAACGATGGCCAAATGTATCTGAGGTCAACTTTGCCCGAGGGATTTAAAATATGCAACAGGTATATTGTGTCCTCGTGCATAAAAATACATCGAAACCCACCATAAGTTTAATTTTGTGCAAACGAAAAGTAATATGATGAGCAGTTAGTCCAAGGAAGGCGTCACAAAAAAGTTTAAAAAAAGCCTTGCAAGACGTCATAACTATTTGGACTAAATGAGAAGTTCACACTATAAGTTGTCTTAAGATCATAAGATGATCTGGATGATAAACATGTCTGTTGTATTTTCATTTATATACACAGCTTTCACAAACACTATGCTTATCCATGAGTTTTCGACTTTCGATGAAAATAAAGCATTCTTCTTAGTTATGACATAGTTATAACTACAAATATCATGGTTACACGATGGATATTCCAAGTAGTTGAAATGTACATGGACTTAGAATTAACATCTTCTCAACCTATACGTCTTTGAAACTCCTAATCTAATTTTCGAATGTCCTATGCAATATGTAAAAACATCTAACAAAACAATGGTTATGCATACTAATGCCAGACATACACCAGCAGATAGTCCAATCGCGAACGATGAGATCCTATTATCGTCGGCACATGTATGCTTCCTACGAAATGATGATAGTGTCTTTTTATCAAGTCTTTGTAATGGCGGGAAATTGTGTGTGGTGTTGAGTATTTGTAATGACAAGCACTGACTGCTGCAGTCACATTCAGGTTCTACAAAGAAATATTTAAGAATTAAATTAACTATATCCCTTGCTACAAAGTTGAACAGGGTTTAATTTGAATGTCCTGTACGTCTGTCTGACATTTGTCCGACTATATTGTTGTTGTCATCGCAACAACTGACACAATCCTAAAACGAATTTCATTATTAATTCGCATGCTACCATAAGACATAAGAGTTTAGTTAGTTAAAACAGTAATTCACTAATAGCATGCTCCATTCATCGAAAAACATTAATTCTCTAATTGATAGTTTGAATAATAATTCTCTTTTTGGTTAAACGTTGAATCTTTTCTATGAGTTTACATGCACATTCATTATTTTCATACTTTTTTTTAACTTGTCTATTTTCACCGAGAACTGAAGATTTATGTATATGTTCCAGACCATATGAGTATTTGGACCGTACGCGTACGGTCCGGACCGTATACGTCTACTCGTATACGGTCCGACCATACGCGTACGGTCGGACCGTATGAGTATACGCGTATGGTCCAATACGTGCTGATCATACATGTTATTGGATCATATGGCCATTGGGTTACATTTAAACAGAAGTGGGACATTTAAAGACGTATCGTATCTGTATCTGATACGTTGACGTATCTGAACGTATCTATTGTTTATTGTTAAAATACATATAGCAATCGAGAGAATATGCCAAAGAGTTTGAAAACATATATAGTGAAAGGACGATGACATTTCGTTGTCTCTTTCACTTTTAATAACTGTATACCAAAATCATGAATTTTTAAATCTAGTTTTACATGTATTGCCCTAAAAGTTATGTTTCTACGATACATATTCACACTACCTATAACACAATTTTGATTGATTGATTGTTAGTTGTTTTACGTCCAGTAGTAATAAAACTATGAAAACAGAAGCTATCAACATTTACACACATTTAACAATCACGTGTTTTTCATGTCAATCCATATACTTGTATATGTTTTTTAACACTCGATATTTAAATCAGTAGAATAATCTAGGCGTGATGTTGAATTATAAAACAAATAAAGGTACTTGTTTGGCTTTATAACTATTTTGATTTGAGCGTCACTGATGAGTCTTATGTAGACGAAATGCGCGTCTGGTGTATTCAATTATAATCCTGTTTCCTTTGATAACTTTTAACGTTAATAATATTTATACGCGCACTTTAAATTTGCTGATAAATGGGGACTGAACCATTCAACATCAGCAGAGTCGGATTGATGACTGATACCAATTATTATACATTTATGAATTAGCAGGCAATAGTTTTTTTTCAAACATTAAAATGAAAGAGAACAAAAATTGTTATCACCCTTTCCCCTTTTGTTAAGTTATAAACGAGTAAACATAAATCGATTGAAAACTATCGTGTAATAAAAAAGTGTGCTAATGACCGAAAGACATCTAACAAACAAAAAACACAAATATACATGTACTTTCTAAACTCATAAATAATCAATTATATGCAATAACCCATATATACGTTCATATACGTCAACGTATCAGATACGGATACGATACGTCTTTAAATGTCCCAATTCTAGTAAACATTAATTACAATCTTTATTTTAGTTTTACAAATTGATATTATTACAATTAGATAGATACAATGAACAAACGAACAACTGCAATAAAATGTTTTGTTTAATTGTATATCTGAATCTTATTTTGGTACTCTCGCCCAAGGTGACACTTGCTATCACAAGTAACGTGATATTTTTTACATTTACATGTATGAACCTTTGCATTTGCATATTTTTTTATAAAGTTGCTCAATATTCTAAAACAATTGTCCTGCCACGTTATGTTTACTTCCGATATCTTCAATTTCAGTGAACGTATTACTAATCGGCATGCTAAATACATAAGAATAACAGATTTGATTGCCGTGAATTTTTTTAATAGTTAGAATATAAAGTTTTTATTTTAATTACAATTGAACTTTTTATATTTCTTTGGGAGTTAAGCTATGTTGATTTGTTATATGCATGTGTATCTAATAACTTGACAACATTCTTATTGTTAGTCAGACCGTACGTGTACGGTCCAAATACTCATACGGTTTGGAACATATACATATATGTCATGTGAATGAACTGGTTCTGTATTTCCTTGCCATTTTTCAACCACAAATAGTCATAATAAAAGTACGTTTAGCCTATTTCTGTATTTTTGTACTGTTTTTAAGTTAGCCAAAATTACCTTTAGTTGTAGTCGGTAAGGATGTGTCAAAACCTACAAAAAACGAAAACATTTAAAACTAACATTCAAATCAATTCAAACGATTGGTAAACATCTATCATATTCCTGACTTGGTACATGAATTCTGTAGAAAATAGAGGATTAAACCTGGTTTTATAGCTAGATATTCCTCTGAAATGTATGAAAATGGGTGATCAAAACAAACAGAAATAGTAGTGAAGATATGTCTAACGAATTTGGGAAAAAATCTATTTTTCGTTATTAACATTTGTATGAAGGAAGTTGTATATTGTTTCCGGTCTGTATTTGTGGGTCTTCTTTGGAAAAAAAATGACCTTTTGTAATTTTAACGTACATGATACAACAACATAAGATCTGCAAGCTTTACTTGTCACATGATATTACCTCAGGATGTGTCTACATATTGAGTTATTGAGAAAATAACTATTTCGGCTAATTTAGTGTCGAAATAAATTAAATTAAACTCATAATCGATACTAGGCTTAAAGTTTGGTTACGAGACCGCGTGTTTCGTCTACAAAATTACCATCAGTAACGCCTGAATAAAATGTAGTTAAAAAGGCCAAAATAAAATAGGAAGTGTATGAGCAATGAAACCATGTTTTATTTCATATATCTTGGGCAAATAATTGTGCACCAAACTACCCACATTCACGTACATTCAGTTCGTCTCCGCTGTTTGTTTGCCGAAAGCCACACAAGTGGTGTTATTCTATTTATCTATCAAGCGTTTAAGATGTGCATGCTCAATTTAATGAACTATATGTTTTACGTTATTTCTGTTGTTGGTGTTTATTACCAGCGCTCTCTTACTTGTATAAGGCTTAGGATTTTCTTTAGGATTTTGGCATCGCGCATCACGAAAGAGACATTTTAAGTGTCGAAATATGCATCTAATGAAGTAAAATTTGCCCCCGTTGATGTTATTGTTGTAGTTTAAACAATATCAAATTAAGTAACGAACTGCATGGTAAATTTCAAAAGGGGTCTATGAAACCTTAGAAATGAAATGTGTGACCTCTTCAACCAATTGTGCGAATGGTTTTTATCAATATACGTTTCAGAAAAGACTTGCGGTTGAGTTTGTCCATTGTTGAACGGTTTAGGGAGATCTATAGTGTATTGCGGAAATCTTTCTTATTGGCAATCACACCAAATCTTCTTATTTTCATATTCATAAAACTTGAGTCTGGTTTTACTTGTATCATTGATGAAATGAAATAATCATTAAGAGAAGTAAAGGATACAAAATTGTTATTCAAACTCGTAATTCTAAAATAAACTGACAACACCAAATGTTACTAAAAAACAAAAGTCAAACATACACATAACATAACTCAAATCACAACATCAAAAACAAAAGACGGAACAAAAACAGGAGATGATCTCTAGTGCACAGGAAGGGTAAGCAAATTCTGCTGTTCATGTGGCACCCGTCGTGTTGCTCATGTTAGTACAAATCCGGTGATAAGTCCAATTTTGTAAACCATTTTCGGGAAAAGGGGACCGGATTGTAGTTGCAACAACTGGAACATATCCGCCGGTATTCCATTAAAGGTCAAACAATTCGTGATGGCGTCTGTAACATTAACGAAGAGACGATTTCAACTTCATCACTTGAAACTCTTAGTTTGATAGATTTGACTGTCCCTTTGGTATCTTTCGTCCCTCTTTTAGTGAGCAGCAACCCTATATCAGGAAATCATGATAGGAAATTCCAGCCCTGGAATATCGTATTAACTGTGATGTATATTCTCCATATGCAGGCGCTGCTGGAATGTTGTTACATAGAAAAGAAAAACCCTCTCTTGTCGTAAATTGTTTTTCATCCGATCATTCTTGTAAATTTTTAGATGAACATGTCAAGATATCAGGCAGACTTAAATGTATCTGTTGTAATCTTTAGCTCAAGTTCGATAGGAAAGATGTGTTCAAGATAGTAACTAAATTTTGATTTTTTTTATTGAGAGCAGGCCTGGGGCGAATTTAATTGCAATATGATGCATTATATTACAGTTAATTTGACAAAACCATGCATTAAATTACAATTACAATTACATGCATTTATAAATTTTGAAATCATTAAGAAACTAAGGTTTCAACTCCCTCAGGCTTGACTTTAAATGAATTTGGCTATCAATCTTAGGTATTTTTAATATATAGCTCTTCAACGGTTTCGGTATTTATACATCCTCGGATTACAAATGTTTGACTTTGAGCGTTCCAGATGAAGGTAAATCCAGAAAAGCGCTTCGGACGCATTGAAATTATTAAACGTGTTGTTTTCATTTTTTTTATCTAAGTAATGCATTATGACTTTTGCAAAGTAATGCATTGTATTACACATTACATTGGTGAATGTTAATATTAAGAGGAGAAAAAATCAAAACTTTTAAAAAATAACATGAAGTCACATATGATTATAGCATATGCAATAACTGTTCCTTATACATATTAAAATTTAAGTATATATATCAAGTAAAATGTCTTTTCAATACAACTACTACATTTTAAAATCATAAGGATTTCAAGGTATATATCTCTGTTTTATCTCTAAAAAAGAGAGGAGGTTTAATATTTAATCTAACTAAAGTTTACTTTACTTTTATAAATATACATTTGTTCATTTAATTCCAATCAAAAATATTTACTGCGACTGTCTTTCCTAAGTAAATATGAACAAAGAGATTAATTTATGACCAAGACTCAAAGTGGTGAAAAGATTGATTGTAAAACAAACTTATTAGTATTTTATGCCCTCACACCACATCTTCCTATATTTATTAGTGTTTTATGCCAAAAGTCAATGTTCCTGTTATTTAATCATGATAAGGTATCGATTGATGGTTGAACAAAAATTAAATACTTTTACAAAAATACTTTTACAGTGATGCTTTTCAAATAAAAACAAAATACTATCCAAATGATTTAGTCCGAGATTACTCTGACGTCCAACGGCTGTTTTGTTAGACAAGCTGGGGCCGTGGGACGTCAGAGTTCGTTCCATATCAAAAAGTGGATATTTGCCCACCCAAAATAGATGCGCTGCTTCGTCGCTTCTGATGCCGAATGACGGCCTTGGAGTTATATAAATCGGGCATTTATCTATTCATTTATCTCGGACTACAAATGATTATGTTCTTAATTAATACACAAATCTGCTTTAGCTGAATCTCAAACATTCTGTTAAAGATTTTTATATAGTATGTCAACAAAATAATGCCATGAAATGCAATGTAATGTTTGAAATAACACAACTATTTTTTCAGGTAATGCATTAAATGACAAAAATTGCCACATTACACATTACATGCAATTACTTGGAAACATGTAATGCATTACAATGCATTTAAATTACAAATTAGTATTACTCCATGTCTGATTGAGAGAATGTTATTTATTTAGCGGAAAGGGAGTGAAGTTAGGTATACTGCTAACTTCTTTTCTTTCTTCCAAAGTAGTTCCTGTTTGAAGTCAGCCTCATATGAATAATGGAACAAGTTAGTTCCCATGGGAAGGCCGATTATTTGTTGATTTATTTCTTTGAACATGTTGAATCAGAGTGATTTTTAACAAATTACAATTTATCCCTCCGTAATATATTAAAAAGCTTACAAATTTTACTTTCCAAGTGACATTCAACTGGAGTTTTGTTTCATATCAAATATTATACATTATTGCACCGATGATTTTTGGAATATCTGTTTCGGTTCTTTAAACTATAGTATCATATCATTTTGATATCATGCCTTCATCTCATACCAGGCGCTTGGCATTACGTTTTGATTTATTAGTTGAATTGATATTGTAAATCATTATTTAATATCATATGGAACGACAAAAATATGTTTTAAAGTTGATATACTTCCGGTTTCATCCCGTAATATAAAGTATAATATCCGTCTTATGTTTAAAAATGATAATCAACTTTTTTATTCGTTTTACTCACATGAAAATGTATTCGTCTTTATATATGGTTCTGTTGGTTTAATTATCGTGATTCTAGCTGAAACAGAAATTAGAAATATCAGTAAACTCTTCTTAAAAACTTGAAAAACAATATGTATTTCTTGGCTTAAATCGGTGTCCTTGATATGATCCATTTGTCGACCTTATTTTCACCCTAGAACGATTAGCAACATGCCGTTTTTTAGCGGGAGATGGGGCTTATATAGACAACAGTAGTTTATCGAGGCTTAAACCTCGAAATTGATTAAGGAGACAAATCATAGCAACAAACAAAAACCAAATGAATCGTATGAACTCCATACTGAGAGAAATGAATCGTATGAACTCCATAGTGAGGGAAATGAATCATATGAACTCCATAATGAGGGAAATGAATCGTATGAACTCCATAATGAGAGAAATGAATCGTATGAACTCCATAATGAGAGAAATGAATCGTATGAACTCCATAGTGAGGGAAATGAATCATATGAACTCCATAATGAGGGAAATGAATCGTATGAACTCCATAATGAGAGAAATAAATCGTATGAACTCCAGAATGAGGGAAATGAATCGTATGAACTCCTTAATGAGGAAAATGAATTGTATAAACTCCACAATGAGCGAAATCGAGTGAGTCAGTAAGTTAAAAGTAAAAATACAAAAATATTAAAATCCGAAGAAAATTCAGAACGGAATTCCCCTTAGTGTCTACTACTATGCATACATTACTCGAAATGTGAATCCACACTCGATACAACTAATAGACTATACTTTTATGTAAAGACCTAAGACCACTAAAAAATGTCTCATGCGAGTTGATCTACCAACACATTGTATAAATGATTTGCAATTAACATATACTATCTACTTACACCGCCCCTTCTCTTTTACAATGGAAGTTATATTATCGTTTGTCCTCCATATATACACAATGTGTTCAGCATAAAAATCATCTGAAGTGTCTTTGATCAGAAAACATGAAGTGTTGTCATGGTAAAACATGGCAGCAACATATTGAAATCCAAGTCTACATTTTTGTATGCAGATGTTTTGTGTATTGTAACCAACTTTTGGTATTGAAATTTGGACGTTTGCAGACACCAATGGTTTGATGAAGGCATTATGTATCACTGTAATCTCACTTATGTAACCTGTTACGACAAACGACGCATTGTTAAATAAAGGCAGTAACAGTAGTATACCGCTATTCCAAACTCATAAATCAAAGGACAAAAAACAAAAACGGTGTAGCTAACTAAAACTGAGGGTAATGCATTAAATATAAGAAGAAAACAACGACACAACATTAAAATGTAACACACACAGAAACGGACTAATCATTAGATAAAATCATATGAGAATAACAAGTATAACATCAAAACCAAATACATGAATTTATGATAGATAAGTACCGTGACACGTCTTATAGTGATGTGAATTCACACTCAAAAATAAAGATAATGCATGGCACAAAATATTTACGCTAAGAAAAAGAAAAAAAAACCATGTTCTCATAAAAGGTAGAGGTCAAATCTTATATAACCTTATAATGCAGAAAATTCAAATTAATTAATGTACACAAACACTGCAGGAATCTTTTCATAAATAGTATCAGAGAAATTTACTGAATACACCCATGAATATCATGAATATCATGAATAACTGGGAAATTGTATTCAATATAAAGATATAAAGATAGATTATATATATATTCTGTAAATATCAGAGGTAAAGCCCCTTACAACACATTACCTTCAGACTTATAACATATGTTTGGATGTTTCTTCCTACAACTTCTATAAGATCAGTTGTGTTACTAGTGGACCCCACAACACATAGCCTTCAGACTTATAACATATGTTTGGATGTTTCTCAATAAATCTGCTATCAGGTCAGCTGTGTTACTAGTGCACCCTACAACACATAGCCTTCAGACTTGTAACATATGTATGGATGATTCTCCCTACAACTTTTGACGTCTTAAAGGTCAGTTGTGTTACTAGCGCCCCCTACAACACATTTCCTTCAGACTTATAGAATATGTATGGATGATTCTCCCTACAATTTCGAACGTCTATAAGATCAGGTATGTTACTAGCCGCACCTACAATACATTACCTTTAGACTTATAACATATAAATGGATGATTTTCCCTACAACTTCGAACGTCTATAAGGTCAGTTGTGTTACTAGCGCCCTCTACAACACATTACCTTCAGACTTATAACATATGTATGGATTATTCTCCCTACAACTTCGGACGTCTATAAGGTCAGTTGTGTTACTAGCGCCCCTACAACACATTACCTCCAGATTTATAACAAATGTATGAATGTTTCTCCCTACAACTACGGACGTCTGTAAGGTCAGTTGTGTTACTAGCGCCCCTACAACACATTACCTCCAGATTTATAACAAATGTATGGATGTTTCTCCCTACAACTTCGGACGTCTATAAGGTCAGTTGTGTTACTAGCGGCTGCTACAATACATTCATAAGCGTTGGAAGTGGTTATCAAATTTTTCAGAGCTGGAAAAAAAATTGATAATTCACAATCTGCGTTGTAGAAATCTGTATTGGTATGATTTTTGATCATACCAATCCAAAACCATGGATCTGATAAGCTAAAAATAGAAACAAAAATGTCAAAGTTCTGGTGATCTTATAAGATGTTATTCCCGTTACCATGATATATGTATACAGTCAAACCTGTATTAAGTGACAATCCAAGAAAGAAGACAAAAGTGGTCACTTAATACAGGTGTTCTTTAGATACAGATTCCACAATTTGGAATCATTACCGAACTGAACAAAGAAATAACACGACGGGTGCCGTATACCTTGCAGGAAATGATTACACGTCCAGAGCACATAATTTCACACCCGGTTTTTAGTGGAGTTCGTGTTGTTTCTTAGTTATTTTAATAACTGTTGATGTAAATGTCCTTTGGTTTTTTGAGTCTTTGTTTACCCTTGGTTTTGATCGTTATTGTCTTTGAATAGTAGGAAACATTTAATAAATGTACATTATAACTTTTGAAGGTACTAGTGTAAGTAAACAAAGCTCATTGTGTAATTAAAATTTTCCTTGGTTTTTTTTCTGCATTTTCTTTTAATGTGTTTATACATCATATGACAGGGTTCTTGATATATAATGCTATATTCAGTCTAATTCCAGAGCCCTTTTACAATGAATGCCTTATGTTCCACCAAAGCAACCATTTACAGGTATAACCAAGTGATAAAGGTCAATACGTTCAATTTTAACAAAATATATAAATTCATGAGAGAAAAAAATGTACTCACAAAATATTTGACCTTTTAAGAAATGTAGTTATATATTTCACTAAAGTCTGGCTTCGCTGGTTGAATGATCCGTTCTTTTACAGTATGCTTCAGCTGTGAACCAGTCTACATCCTCCATAATAATTTGTATCGTAAGGTTATCCCGGGTACCAACAGAGGCTGAAAAATATCAACTCATAGCCAGTCAGGAATATGACAGTTGTTATTTATTCGTTTGATATGATTGCGCTTTACATTTTACAATTTGCTCAGCGACTTTAATTTACTTTTTTCCTCGTAGTTCGGTATTTTTGTTATATGACTTTTTTCAGTAATGTGATATCATCGTGTTGCTCAATTTGTACTTGAATTAGTATTTTGTTCTGCAATGGTATTTGTCCTTCATGTTCTTATTGTACATGGGTTGTCCTTCATGTTCTTATTGTACATGGGTTGTCATTGTCCTTCATGTTCTTATTGTCCATGGGTTGTCTTGTTTCGACTTGTGATTTGAAATGCTTACTTTTTATCCATTGACTTTGAAATTTAAGATAGAAATCAAATGTGGTATCAGGGTTTTAACATATCAGGCACTTATATAGGCGCCAAAGTGAAAAGGAAAGCTGATGTTACTCTTTAATTTGTCTCGCTTAGAAGTTGCTATTTTACTGACTTTTATCGTTGAAATCGATTGATCATCTTAAATCAGCAACGATATTGGTCTATTTTCATAGCTTCATGGATGTATTTTCCTTAGACATACTTTTAATACTATACAATTTGTACTTACCAAATAATGATATATTATCCTCTTCTGCTGGTATAGCTTGCAAGAGAGAATGGCATGAATTGATAATGAAAATTGAATTTCAAATTATAAATACTTATTTGGATTGTTTTCTTCGTTAAATCAAATAAAATCAAGTTGTAAAATAAAATCAGATAAAACCGTGAAAAACATGTAAAATAGGTTAGAAGATATCGAGGTAACAGAATACGGTCGATAGAAAAAAGGTCAAGACGCGCGAAACATCAAAACATTGTTCATTCAAACCAAAGATTGAACAGTTACCTTTTGTGTTCGATGAAAACTGTTGTGTGAGGTATAATTTATAAAAAGAACAAAAAAGACAAAATATTAAAATAAACTGATACTTGGTAACCAATTACGTTTCATCTCCAGCAGATTTATTAAAACAGTCCTTAAATGTGATTTGCATGCGTATTGAAGATATTTATTCCGGAGACTTGTTTTAGACTAGTAATAATGACCACGTGTCATCCATTCAAAAACACCACTAACTTATTCTCTGTCGACAAATTCATAATTATTTACAAAAACACAACTTGCATACAAAGACAAATAAAAATGGAAAGTCCATAAAAACTGCCAAAAGTCAAACGGTATAATGCAATGGAACAAACGATAAACAACTGCATTATTCCTGACTTGGAACAGTCAATTTCCGAATAAAGTGCTGGGTAAACCTTGGTTTTAAAGCTAGCTTAGCCTCGCTCTTGTATATATGGCAGTTAAAAACTAAAAATACAAAACGCTTAGGCAAAATGTACCTTCGCTAAAAATGCTTGTGCTTTTCGTGTTCGTTTTAGTAATATATATTCACATATTCAAGCATTTGTATATCAGAGAGGGGCTAAAGGGACACTTTATTATATTATTATATTATTTTATTCTGGTATCACCTAAGTTGGACAAAGGTATACAGAAAAACAGATTAGTTTACATTAAATTGCATATATATGTACATTTGTTGAGGAAGCATTAAATATGAGTTTTTCACAACACTCAAACTCATCTATGTAAAAAAAAACTGACAACGCGCTAAAACAGAAAAAGACAAACAGACAAACAAAATAAAACTAGAAACAACATAAAGCACTAACGAATAAGCAACACGAACCCCACCAGAAACCTGGTGTGATCTCAGGAGCTCTAGATGTGCCACCCGTCTTGTTGCTAATGCTATTTTAAACCCGGTAAATTTCTTATTCGTTAGGTCTCATATTTGTGAAAAGGGAACGGAATTGTAGTTAGTTATTGACACGGATATTCCATAACGGTCAACCAACTCGTGATGGCTTCCGTAAAATTTACGGATGGCCGATTTCAACTTCACCATTTTGGAAATCAAGAAAATCTTGATAGAAAGAACAAGCCCGGGATTATCTTATCAATTTGGAGAATGATAAGATATTCCTTGATTTGAATTGCATGCATATTGTATTGAAGGTTTGTGATGATGTTTAGTAAAGAAAAGTCATCAGGCGTATATATACAAAATGTTATGAGTCTGTGGTCAGTTAAAACTTCATTATAGATACCAGGATATTAGTTCGGTGCATGCGTATCTTCTTCATGAGAATCGCGGCATTAACATCAAAAACAGTTAGAAGGCCAAGCGCAATGAAAACTAAATCTCCGAAAAGTTATACCGGTTATATCTTTAAAAGAGTGTCAAAAATTTCAAGTAAACATTTCAAATCATTCTTCTTTTTAATTTGAAAGAATGTCTTTATCTGATTCATTGTATCGATGAGCCTTATTTTTTTTTAAATAAACGCAAATTACCTTTCTTTAAGACTTGTTCAAACGTAGTCCATTCTCACAATATGTGAGCACTTATTGTTTCACTCGTTGATGAATCTGTAATATTTCTATTTTTGGATACTTAATATAACCATGATGGCTAAATTATTCATTTTTGACTCAGTCAATACGTTTAATATAGAACTGCTAAGATCATATTACCCAAGTACGAAATCCGAGTAACAAAATAATCAGATTCATATATAATAATACATTACCGATAGTCTGTTAAATTTTGAATCAAGAAATGAAAGATACATAACCGAAAGTTCGGTAGATTCCGAATTAAGAAATGAAGTATACATTTCCGAGGGTCAGTTATATTCCGAATCAAGAAACTAATTATACATTATCGATAATCTCTTGAAATCCGAATCAAAAAAAATAAAAGATACATAACCAATAGGTCGGCAGATTCCGGATCAAGAAACGAAAAATATATAAACTTACTTAATGCATTTGAATTAATTCCACATAAAACATGTAAACCAAGTAGAAAAAACAAATATCCATTTCCCATGTTTGTTGGAAGTATTCGTCACTGAATCAGTCAATGCACTTCCATAAATAAACATATTGTTCACGAGAAAGGAGAAATGATTATTTTTTCACTCTGACTGCCACTGAGTATATATACTGGTCTTTAAAGATTAAACAGAAAGCTGTAAGATAAGCCTATCATTAAATCAATTTCCTCTTATCACAAGACATTTGTTTGCTACCTTCATACACAAAGCAACAAATCCCTTAATTATTTCCCAAATGGAAATTGATAACATCTTACTCACGCAAAAAAAGAAAGAAACATAAATGGTATTAAACTTCATATGAAAAAAAACCAAAGAAAACTACAGGATGTATTAGTACAAAGAAATCTATATGTTATAATCTGACTTATCTTTATTTGAATGATGTATTCATTTGTCTGGTCGGTGACACAGAACTCTTTAACTCCATTGTAACGGCATATGTTTACGTCGTAAATATATATTGCAATATCCATTAAATCGTCAATCTCTAAAGAGAGACGACAGACACAAAAAGAAATATTAAACAAAATAAAAGCGAAAACAAACTGGCTGTGCCATGACAAAAAGAAAAATAGTAACAACACGCAGATAATTTACATATCGAGTATTCAAACTATACGCTTCAATATTGTATAACATTATATTATGGTATCAATAAAACTCATTCATTTAGTTTATGCTTAATTGGTTTTTTTTTTTTATGTCCTTTTGATATGGTTTAGCAATTTTAATTGATAATTCTAAGTGTGTCTTTTTATGTTGTAATGTAACACAACTGTCTCAGGTTAGGGCGAAGTTTGGCGACTGTTAACACGTTTAAACCAGCTGCATTTTCATGCACCTCTGCACCTTTATTAAGTCAGGATCCTGCTCAATGATTGTCGTTTATTGATGTTGTTCATAGGTGTTTCTCGTTTTTTTTTGGTTTTTTTATGCCCCACCTACGATAGTAGAGGGGCATTATGTTTTTTGGTCTGTGCCTCCGTTCGTCCGTTCGTTCGTTCGTCGTACCGTTCGTTCGTTCGTCCGTCTGTGCGTCCGTTCGCTTCAGGTTAAAGTTTTTGGTCGAGGTATTTTTTGATGAAGCTGAAGTCCAATCAACTTGAAACTTAATACACATGTTCCCCATGATATGATCTTTCTAATTTTAATGCCAAATTATAGTTTTGACCCCAATTTCATGGTCCACTGAACATAGAAAATGATAGTGCAAAGTTCAGGTTAAAGTTTTTGGTCAAGGTAGTTTTTGAGGAAGTTAAAGTTACATCAACTTGAGACTTAGTACACATGTTCCCAATGATATGATCTTTCTAATTTTAACTCCAAATTAAAGTTTTGACCCCAATTTCACGGTCCACTGAACATAGAAAATGATAGTGGGAGTGGGGCATCCGTGTACTATGGACACATTCTTGTTTTACATAAATTAGATCGTTGTTTTTTCTGTTTGAATTATTTTACACTAGCCATTTATGGGACCTTTATAGCTTGCTGTTTGGTATAAGTCAAGGCTCCGTGTTGAATGATGTACTTTTACCTATAATTGATTTTTTTTTTATAAATTTTGGCATGAAATTGAGGGATTCTCGTTGGCGCTCATACCACATCTTCTTATGTATATATTGATCTAATGTTAACCATTTCAACTTCAAGAATTCCACTTTTTAGTTTTCATGTAATACAAGATGCTGAATATGTGCGGGTTACGCATGTTTTAACTTCCGATTTTAGTTTAAAAAAATAGTGAGTTTGTGTTTCTTTTTTAACTTTCATTCCTAATGTTCATATAATGTATCTCGTTCTTGTTCTGGCGATTAGCCATATGCAACTTTCTCGTGAACCTGTTGATTTTCAGGGATACGTGAATCAGTGTATAGGTGATCGTGGAGATATTTTGGATGTTCAGGATCTACTTCCGAAACAAACCCTAATAATCTTCTTCCCATATGTAACCCAAAGCCGGGACTTTCTTGCCTTGAATTAATTATATTGACAACATTAACCAGATGCTCCGCAGGGCGCAGCTTTATACGACCTCAGAGGTCGAACCCTGAACAGTTGGGGCACGTATGGACACACCATTCAAGCTTGGTACAGTTCTGCATTTGGATTATGGATTAAATAGTTGACACAACATATGTTTCTGACACAGAATGAATGTGATCTAATGAACATAAAAAAAATAAAAAATTACCTATTATGGTCCAATATCCATAATAAATGTTGGACCCCAATTTGGACCAACTTGAAAAACGGGATCCAAAATTAAAAATCTAAATACATGGTTAGATTCTGCATATCAAAGAACTTGAATAATTCAATTTTTGATTAAATCAAACAAAGTGTCGAGATTACCGCGGGATTACGACGTTCATAAGTTTGTACATTACCATTGGCGACGTTGGCGACTTCAGTGACGTCGCCGTGGGCTCTTTGAGTTGTTATTAAAAGATATGGCTGAACAGACGTGTTTGTTTATATTAGCGAAAATATCATACTTTTAACCTCCACATTTATGGTACCGTGACCAATGGATTTAAAGAAGCTCAAGTCGATACGATCCGGGAACAGAAGTGCTGTTACCAAACTCATTCGAAAGATAGATGCAGCGAAGCATGATATAGATTTCGATCCAGAAGAATTAACCGCAACATTTGACAACCTTATCCAGAAGCAAAAGTTATTGAACAACTTGAACGAACAGATACTTAACCTAACGGAAGCAGAAGATATAGAAGATGAAATCCTAGACTCAGATGAGTATTGTATAAATTTAGAAACAAAAATCAGACACATACGAAATTTTATTCAAGACACGCATACCACATCACAGTCACGTCAGAGCGAAACTTCATCACAAATACTAAATGTTGAACATCAACCGTTCGTCACAGCAAACCTCACAGAAAATTCATGCACGAAGCCGTTCCAAAATCCGTTCTCTCAAGCTAGTAACACAGTGAGTACTAATATAAATCCGTATACATCCGCAAGCAGTCAGAATCATTACTTACCCAAACTCACACTTCCGATATTCACAGGGAACATATTAGAGTGGCAAACTTTCTGGGATTCGTATGAATGCGCTATACATTTAAACCCTTCATTGACCGATTTCCAGAAATTTAATTACCTCAAAGCACAATTACAGAATGAAGCATTACGCACCATAGCAGGTTTTGCGCTTACTAATGCAAACTACGCAGACGCCATTATTTTATTGAAGGAGAGATTCGGACAAACACACAAAATCACGCAAGCATACATTCAAGCATTATTAGAAATTCCATCACCACGAAACCATCTTATCAGTTTGAGACAATTCTATGATCAAATGGAAACTTACGTCAGAGGGCTAGAATCTTTGGGCCAGTCACAAGACTCGTATGGAACATTACTTGTACCAATTATTTTGAAAAAATTACCGGGAGAAATTAAAAAAAACCTTGCCCGTGAACATGGAACAGAAAACTGGTTATTACGAGACCTCCGGAAAAGTATTTGCAATGAAATAAACATAATTGACGCGGGACAAGACACTGAAACTTCTAACAATTTACCAAGTGCATCGTCTTTCTTTACCGGGACAAAATGGATAAAACCACCAAACCAAACTCTAGATAGGAGACATACACACCAGAATTTGCAATATAAACCTTGTGTATTCTGTCACGATTTACACGCACCAGCGCATTGCACGAATGTATCTGATCTAGAAACACGCATGGATATTGTAAAACGCGAACAATTGTGTTTCAACTGTCTAGGTACACACCGTATACACGAATGTTATTCAAATCAGTTTTGCCGCATTTGCAATAAAAGACATCACACAAGTCTGTGTACCGATAACCCATTTAACAGCAACATTGCCCATGATAATGACACCAGCAGACATATCCAGCAAAATTCAAATGACAGCCCACAGAATACGAATTTTCCTATTAGCAATGGACATTTACAGAACTCACCAAATTTGAATCAGACATCTGTAAATATTGTAAATGATACAAATCAGAAAGAAGAGGACACTACAATTCTACACTCCTCGTCAAATGACGTACGCACGCATGTACTTTTGAAAACTGCCGTCGCACCAGTATGGTCAGACAACTTATGTATAGATACCCATATACTTTTTGACGAGGGATCACAACGATCATTTGTGACCGAAGATTTAGCAAGAAAACTTAATTTACATACAGAGGGAATTGAAACTCTACAATTATCGTCATTTGGAGATAGAAACAAAAACGTACGACATTTAGATAAATCAACAGTGTTCGTAGAATCAAATGCAGGACAGAAAATACCGATACACGTTCTAATTGTACCAATGATTGCCGTACCTTTGCAGAACAATATTCGCCACATCAACAGAGGACTGAATTATTTACGGGGACTTAAGTTAGCACATCCAGTAACACAGGAAGAGTCTTTCGAAATATCGTTATTAATCGGACCAGACTACTACTGGGACTTAGTCGAGAATGAAGTCGTAAGAGGAAATGGTCCAACCGCCGTAAAGTCAAAGTTAGGTTTCTTACTTTCCGGTTCAATAAGGGACAAAAGCGAAAACGCATTGATATGTACCAACATATTAAGCATTCTTGTTTCGCACAAACCAGAGGAACACGATATAAAAACCTCTCTAAACACAACACACAGAAGTACTCAATCTAGACGATTAGCAAGTGCCAAGGTCCGGAAGAAAATACGAAAGTGAATAACCAATGTAGACGAAAATGATGAAGAAGACTAGAACTTTAACAATTTTAAAAAGGACTTTCGAAGTTAATTCAATTTTTCATTTATGTGAACAAGAACTTAGTTAATTCAATTTAGTTCATTCATGGAGATAGAGACTTTTTTAATTTGATTTATTTACAAATATGGACAGTTAATGTGAAATTAAAGATAATTTGCACTTTTTGCGGCCCCCAGTATGTCGAGATTACCGCGGGATTACGACGTTCATAAGTTTGTACATTACCATTGGCGACGTTGGCGACTTCAGTGACGTCGCCGTGGGCTCTTTGAGTTGTTATTAAAAGTTATGGCTGAACAGACGTGTTTGTTTATATTAGCGAAAATATCATACTTTTAACCTCCACACAAAGTTTAATTTTGGACCCTTTGGACCGCATGTGTTCCAATTAAAAAACGGGGTCAACTTCCAATAACTTAATAAACGGTTGGATTCAGCATTTTTAATAACCCCAAGAATTCAAGAATGCAACCCAATTGAAATTGATCAAGAAATAAGCAATTTATACAAAGTATTAGAAAAGTATTGTTTTTGGCCCTTTTTTGGTCCCTAATTCCTAAACAGTTTAGGCCATAACCGCCAAAATTAATCCAAACTTTCTTTTTTGGAATGGAACCTTGTGGTAAAATTTCAAAAAGATCCATGCACTTACACACAAGTAATTGTCTGAAATCTAGAAACATACTTTTTTTTATCCCTTTTGGGCCCCTTGTTGCTTAGCTGTTGAGACCAAAACCCCCAAAATCAGTCCCAACCTTCCTGTAGTGATAATAAACCTTACATTAAAACATTTTTGATTTCTATTTACTTATACTAAAGTTATCATCCGGAATCCATCCGTCTTCGGACGACGCTGACGACGACGACGACGACGACGTGATACCAATATACGACCAAATGTATTTTAGTTTTTGCGGTCGTACAAAAACTCGTGAGTCTTATCTAAAAAAGACATATTTTTTGAAGATCTCAGTCGGTAATTAACTTCTTCTGTTTCAAAAATGATGGGGAGTAAACCATGCATGCCAACACCAGTGAAGATTAACAAATGTAGAAACAGGAACCAATTATTTCATGTATGTGGTTAATCGATTGTCTTCCTATAAGACACCTTACACCCTTTCAATATCCTCATTTATACTACACAACAACCCAACCTAAACGCAACGTCGCGTCAGACTCAGAAGTATTGCAATACCCTTCATGTCTTCCAAACAAACATCTACGTTATATAACATCGAATCCGGCAGTGACTTTGACTTTGCACACGCAGACTGCCAATATTGTAAACTCTATATCATTTAGTCTTTGGTGGAGAGTTGTCTTACTGTCAATCATACCACATCTTCTTATTTTGATAGGATCATAATGTGATCCCGGCTTTGTATTAGGCTGAGTTAGATTTTCGTTGAAATCAACTAGACCAATTTTATGCACAAGATTCACATATGGAAAATTAATGTTTCGTCAGTGATGTTCGAAGCAAGCATATTTAAAATCTAAAGCCGTATACGAACGTTTAGAGTTTATATGACCGTCATTGTCAGAACTTAATCAAAACCTGTTGCTAGCTATATATAGTGTACAAAGAAAAGTAGGAAAGAAGAACTGCAAGCCTATAATTCCGAATCCTTACTTAATTCTCCTTCGTTCCTTACTTGATACGTGACATTTTAAGAAATAAATTGGTGGGTTGAACCTGGTTTTGTGGCTATCCGAAGTTTGCGCTTTATGGCAATGTCAAATATACCGTTACATTGACACCATTCAAGACGGGATTACAGTACAAATAAATCAAAGAACGCCAAACTCAGAGAACACACATACATTGATAATATGATAGTACTTTTCAACATGTAAACCAAAGAATAACAACGAATAATTAAAATTAATTTAGAACAGTGCGTAAAACCAGCTTAATAGAAATACGTACTGTGTGTTTTTAAAATATATGTTTACGAATAGATCAATGCCACAAAAAATAACTTCACAGGTAAATTCTAGAAATTGGAAATAGATCAAGATTAGGTTTCTAATTATGTTATTTGATGTATTTAAAAAAAAAAAAAACTAAATATAAATATAGAGTTGTGTCAGTAATAGTGCAACTTTCTATGGCGGCATTTCTTCCAAATCTAAATAAAGGCAACAGTATTATACCGATGTTCAAAATTCATAAATCGATAGAAAAAAACCAAATCCGGGTCATAAACTAAAACGGAGGGAAACGCATTAAATACAAGAGAATGACGACAAAACATTCAAATGTACCAAACACAGAAACGAACTTTATAAACCACATAATTCCTGTGCACAAAGTTGTTTTAAACTTATACCATACAAATGAACAGAGTGATTATAATTATCTTTACTTTTACATATGAATAAAAAGTAAAGAATAGACTTAAAACTACAAGCGATAAGACAGGAATACATAAACGCTGGTTAAGCAAATACCGTGTAACGTCTTTAAGCAATGAGAATTCACACTAAATACAATATAAACACTCAATACAATTTGAAAACAATAAAGTATAAGTATATAGCATAACAGTACAAATCTCATGGTAATGTTGTAAGTATATAGTTTTGTAGTTATATTAAATCCTATAACTGTGTTTGCTTTTTAAAATAGTATTTGGAAGAGCATTCCATACTTTTAGTTCACTGTACGAAAAGCTATAGACTTATATTTGGTTTTGCAATTATAAATTTATCTGCGGACGAAAATCTCGTATAATATGGTTTGGTTTACAGAAGCTGATAAGAAATGACTGGGCATATATTCTGGAGCTAAGGCATGTTTTGCCTTTTACAATGCTTTATCATATTGTATTCTTTGTGTAATCGACATAATACCAAATTCATGAAATTATTCGCATGAAGGTTACACTATTGCCTATCAGTACACACGTATTTAGTGTTTGGTACATTGTAAATTGATTCATTATCTACATGTAGCTACTAAAAATTAATTTAGAATAAAAACCTTATGCATGGAAAAATACCAATGAGAAGCACAATGGGGACAAAATATCAGTTGTAATCTGTTGGAATTTTGATTTGTAGTGGACGAAATTGGGTGTTGTATTTTGGGAACTTCTTTTTGATAAGACAGTTCACATTATCATAAATGCTAAAATATTCATTACAACGTTATATTTTAAAGTTTGCTTCTATTTTGAATCAAATAGTTATCAAAGGTACCAGGATTATAATTTAGTACGCCAGACGCGTATAGTCAAACGTAGATTGGAATAAGCATATGTCTTTTAGTTGTCATGTCTGATGACATTTAATTAATATTGACTTACCAAACATTTGTCCAATTCTTTTCTAAACAGACTTAAAGATTTAAAAATAAATAAGGGTCTTTATCACAATTAAGAACATTACCAATCTAACATTATATTTTGGCTAAAAATAAAGATCTACAGACCCTATACAATCGAAAGGATATATGTCGTTCTACATGTAACGAGACATTTAATTAATTCAATTCAATTCGTTATTTACATTTAGACTTAACATATGTGTTACATGATAACAAGTATGACAAAAAGTATTTTCCTTGGAATGTATGGTTATCTCATATTAATATGAATCTTTCCAGTACATATTCATGATAGTTACAGCAATATATTAATACATTTGTATTCCTCATCCTGTTCAATTGTATACACATCATATAATATTTAAAATACAGGGAAAACAAATCTAATCATAGCATCAAATATATTATGTGTGTCTATAAAAATGCAAACAGTAATTACAGCATTGACAAATGAACAATTCTAAAAAATAAAGCGTAAATTCAATACACAACACATTTTAGATATTTGCAATAAAAAGTCATCAAACCATCAAAATTTCAATTGGAATTAAAAGATGTGGTTATAAAGCTTAGCTACCTTCTTAAATAATCCAAAAAGGTTAAACCTAACACAAACCCATCTCTGCTATGCTACATTTCTATATTGAAAGACAGAAACCATACGCCCGTCGCTTTTTCAAAAAGAAAAGGTTCAATAACTCCTGAAAGTCATATTAGAAATTAATGAAAATCTTAGAGGAGGTTATCTTATTAGATATAAACTAGTCACTTAAGTTTCATGCAAATTGGTTAAGTATTTTGAGTTAATGTCTGACATGTTGATGACAGACGGACAGACAACATTATACAATAATACGTCCAGTAAACTGGCGTATGAAAATCACCACCATAGCATAACATTTTGAATCACTGATATGTCAAAGAACAAAATACTAATACCATTGCATAACAGTGTAATCATTGATATGTCAAAAACAAAGCAATCAATACAATTTCATAACACTGTGTCAAATAACAAACGCATTAAATCCATCACTGATACAGGCGCGGATCCAGAGGGGGGTTCCGGGGGTTGGAACTCCCCCTTTTTTTGGGGACGATCAATGCATTTGAATGGGGACATGTAATTGGAACCCCCTTTTGTCATGGGTTAGGAACCCCCCTTTTTAAAATGGCTTGATCCGTCCCTGTGATATGTCATAAGAACAAAACAATCAATACCATTACATAATACAACACTTGTTGTACCACTGATTAAAACAATGATCGTCAATTTTAGTAAATTATATACTCACAAATTCAAGGGTTGTTTAATGACACTTTACAAGATATTTTGTCATCTTCATTTAACATTTTTCACATCTGCACGAAGCTCTGGTACGTTTGCAGCTTCTTGTGTACAGTTTGGGTAAAACGTATTATGTAATACAAGAAGAGAAGAAAATAAGAAATCAGCATGTATAGCAAAAATATGTATATAATAAAATGACATTATAAATCTGGAATGTAACACATAAGACATTCTAACGGTATTCCAATAACACAACTAAACCAGGGCTTCGGCCATAAAACTTAACTCAGTACTAAGAGTAAGAAATTTGGTTAGAAACACTAGAGCAAAGGACTGATTGTTTTCCTTCATTTCAGAGTCGGAGTGCAAAAATTATACTAGAAAGTTTCATTACTTCAAGGCCGGAAATATAAAGGTAAGCATAAGTCTCATATATATGTTTACCAGTATATATACATGTACAGTATATACGATGACATACCTACAGAGTAGAACATGAACCAACTGTATGTAGCAACAATTCGTAATTTCTAGAGGGCTATTCCTAAATGTTTACCTTCTGTTAAGTATTCTATAAAACCTGTGTTCTGATCTAATGATATGAAAGATCCCATGTTGTTAGCATCTATAAACATTATAATGGAAGCTTGGAAATATGGGATTTCCCATAAATCAATATGAATGTAGTATAAACTATACTATATATATATAAAAAAATATCTATACATAACAATAGTGAGTTTGTTTAACATAATGTTACATGCTTTCTGCTTGTCATTTTATACAACTATCCATCAAAGTAAAAATAAGGAGATGGGATATATTTACCAATTAGACAATTATCAACAAAAGTAGAATTAGGTGATATGATTCGATTGCCAATCAGATTATCCAGTCATGTGATAAGAATGAGAGGTGGTATGACTGCATATTAGACAACTATCCACCAAAATAAAAATATGACTGCCAATAAGAAAACTAACCAAAGTAGAAATAGGAGATTGGGTATGTTGGCCAATGAGACAACTATCCACCAAAGAAAAGATAAGAAGGTATGGTATGATTGTCAATGAGACAACTATCTACCAAAAAGCAATTTAGGCACAAATAGTATACCGGTAAGGTGATTTATACGACAATAACTTCTGAGTTTAATTGGGTGATTTAAAAAAAACCAGACGTTTGTACCAAAATATTTATGTTGACCCCAACCCCAGATGTGTGTGTGTGTGTGAATACCGGTAACACTATAGACTGGTGGTGAAAACACAAAACGATAAGCTGCATGTGCGTTGTAAAATTAGAAAACAGAGTAGAGTAGTGTAACAGGAGTAGATATCAACCTTTTCAATAAATAACAGATCATACTAGCGAACGAAGAGCATTTACAGTAATGTATGATCATTTTCAAACTGGTAGGTATATATGAAAAGATGACTGTCATGTATGTGTAAAACTGAGATAAAGAGTTAAAAATCATTGACCAAAGAAAAAGAGTTAAGAAAAATTTGGTTCCGCCTTATTTGTGAGATTTTTTAACATCATTACTATAGATGTATGTCCATTATCCGTAGCAATCTGTAAAGGTGATTTTTCATCAAGTCTCCATATCTGTGTATCTGCTTCTTTATCTAACAATAAACGTACAACATCCTCATGTCCTACTTCACATGCATACCATAATGGTGTGGTGGCATCATCTTTTGTCATGTTAATGTTAGCAGTGTGGTCCAGAAGACAAAGGACTACATCTATTCTACCCATAAAACAGGCTATATGTAATGGAGAACAACCAGCTACTACATCAAAGGCATACTCTACCGACTTCTTACTCACGTATTCTGTTACACGTGATGATGTATTATTTACCAGGCTATCAAATACTAATTGTTTTCCTTTATCTAATGTGTACCCTGGCTGAATAGTGAATATATCTGTTAATGCCTTTTTACTGTATATACAGATATTACAATCAGCATTGTTCTCTAACAGTAACTTTGTTATCTCTATGTTTCCATTCAGTGCACTGAAATATAAAGCATTACCTCCATCAAATGTCTGGGCATTAATGTTTGGTTTATGTTTAATTAATAGCCGGACTATACTGGTATGATAATTGATACACGAGGAGATCAATGGTGTAAAGCCATCATTGCTACATAGATCAACATTAAGATTCCTCTCTAACAGTAACTTTACTATATCAGTATGTCCTTCGTCACTTGCTGTATTCAGAGGACTCCAGCCATCATTGTTATATAGATCTACATTAGGATTCTTTTCTAACAGTAACTTTACTATATCAGTATGTCTTTCCTGACTTGCTGTATTCAGAGGACTCCAGCCATCATTGTTACATAGATCTACATTAGGATTCTTTTCTAACAGTAACTTTACTATTTCAGTATGTCCTTCCTGACTTGCTGCATTCAGAGGACTAAAGCCATTATTGTTACATAGATCTACATTAGAATTCTTCTCTAAAAGTAACTTTACTATTTCAGTATGTCCTTTAGCACTTGCTAAATTCAGAGGACTCCAGCCATTCTTGTTACATAGATCTACATTAAAATTCTTCTCTAACAGTAACTTTACTATTTCAGTATGTCCTTCCTGACTTGCTGTATTCAGAGGACTAAAGCCATTATTGTTACATAGATCTACATTAGAATTCTTCTCTAACAGTAACTTTACTATATCAGTATGCCCTTCGTGACTTGCTGCATTCAGAGGACTAAAGCCATTATTGTTACATAGATCTACATTAGAATTCTTCTCTAACAGTAACTTTACTATTTCAGTATGTCCTTTAGCACTTGCTGAATTCAGAGGACTCCAGCCATCCTTGTTACATAGATCTACATTAGGATTCTTCTCTAACAGTAACTTTACTATATCAGTATGTCCTGCTGTACTTGCTGATTTCAGAGGACTCCAGCCATCATTGTTACATAGATCTACATTGTGATTCTTCTCTAACAGTAACTTTACTATATCAGTATGTCCTTTAGAACTTGCTGTATACAGAGGACTCCAGCCATCATTATTACATAGATCTACATTGGGATTCTTCTCTAACAGTAACTTTACTATATCAGTATGTCCCTCATCACTTGCTGTATTCAGAGGACTCCAGCCATCATTGTTACATAGATCTACATTGTGATTCTTCTCTAACAGTAACTTTACTATATCAGTATGCCCTTCGTGACTTGCTGCATTCAGAGGACTTAAGCCATTATTGTTACATAGATCTACATTAGAATTCTTCTCTAACAGTAACTTTACTATATCAGTATGTCCTTTAGAACTTGCTGTATACAGAGGACTCCAGCCATCATTATTACATAGATCAACATTAGGATTCCTCTCTAACAGTAACTTTACTATTTCAGTATGTCCTTTAATACTTGCCATGCACAGTCCAGTAATCCCATCATCTTTACTCTGATCCACATCTACATCATTATGTAGCAGCCATTCTACCATATCATGATAACCTTCATAACAAGCGTCTATTAGTGGAGTATTACCTGATCCATACTCCTCCTCCTTTGGTCTCACTGTATCCTTGGTACTGGCTAATGTTACTTGTTGTGATACATCTAGTTGTTGTAAGTACTGTAATAACTGTTGTCTGAATGATGATTCCTTCATATTATTGTTATCAAACACATCTGACACCTTTCCTGCTGACCAGTCTTTTATCAACCTTTGTAGATATGATTTTAAATAATCACCTGGTATATCAATAATAAAGTCTATGTTACTGTTCATGTCATCTGGTGATTTCTGCCAAATAAAACGTTCATGTAGTAAATCACTATCACCATGATCTATCAAACATTCAATCATTTTCTGACCAAAGTAATGAGCAAGAAAGTCAAACAGTTTATCATGTACAGTTCTATAAATTCCATTCTGTTTACATATAAATGTACCATCTAGAGTGTCAAGTTCTTTCTTTAATTTTGCCTTTGGTATACTATTGAACTCACAAGCCTCACATGTGTCATTTATGATCTGTCTTTGTTCACCAGTCGCTTTACCCTGGAACCATTTTTCTTCTAGCTGATTATTAAAGAGAACACACAAAGCAAGACTACATATCTTAAAGTTCCCTTCATCCCCATTCTCACTTAACCTGTCTAGCTCATCTTTATAGACCACAAAAGGATTTCTGAAAAAATCTTTCATATCTGAACTTTTTTTTTCATGATATAAGTAGCATAAAAGTGGAAAAAAATCACTGTTTTGTGATAAATCATCAATATCTTTTACATTTGTTCCAATATAGGTTTTTGCTATTTTTGTTTTCTCATCAGATGTAAGACATAATTCATCTGATACCAAGTTACATTCACAAGATTTAAAAGGTGTTAATATCTTAAACTTATCATCTTTATAGACTTGTAACCTACAAGATACAATAATCTTACAACATTTGTCTGCAATAACTCTATCAATCACAGGTAACAGTTGTTTCCAGTTATTAATCTGTTGTTGGTTGGCAGTGTAATTTCCACAAATATCATCTACAATGAAGACAGTCTGTTTACCAGGCTGATAATAAGTCTTTATCTCTGTTGGATATTCCACTGGTATTATTTTGTATCCTTTCTTCTGTAAAACAAGCGCTGTATGTCTACAGATAAAAGATTTCCCAACTCCTGCTGGGGCAGTTAAAGTCACACAACTGTTGTCCTGTACAGTTTCCATGACGTAATCACTGGCTCTTGTTGACACAAACTTCTTATCTTTCTGTTCCCAGTCTTCTATTTGACCTTTTATCTGCTCTGAAAATATATATGATTCTTATCAATAAAAGAAAATCAATTCAACATTCTAACATAACGTCCATCAAAAGCTTTGAATACACACCCGTGGTAAAATATAAATATATTGTTTGGGCAGTTCCGATCGTACTCCCACGTCATATGCTTTTTTATGAATGAGCTACCTGACGTCATAGAACTATGAAGTCAGAATATCAGCATTTTACGTGAAAATACACGCTTGTGAATTCGAAAATCATCACAAACAATGAAATGTAACCAACGATGCTAAAATGTGTTATATAAGCAATTTGTGTATACTTATAAGACATATAAGTACAATTGTCAATTAGATTCATTCAAACAAATATGTTATTGTAAATAGTTTAAGCATGTCACTTATTCAGTTTGCTCCGTTCTTTTGTGTCAATTCAAAAGTGCGTTTATTTATTGGAACAGCAAATAAAGCCTTCACCTAGAGCGCTTCAATCCAAAACAATTGCTGTATTTTGAAATAATTCATTGGGGCTTGAATATATCGTGATTTCACCACGGGTTGTTCCTTTGTGCTAATATGTTACTCTTCGCTATCGCTCAAGGTAAAATATTTGGCATAAAGGGCCAACGGCAACCCGTGGTAAAATCACGATATATTCACGCCCCCATGAATTATTTCTTTAATCTAGTATAAAGGTAGAAATGCCCTTTACTGTCAGGCGTCAAACGGTCATTTTAACATTACCATTAGTGTCAAATTGGTTAACATTTTACTTTGATTCGTCAAAATATCCTGATGGAGATTCTTCAGAGATCTGAAATATTTATCATTTATCCCAAAATAACATGATTCAAAATCAGTCGAATTCTTATCTTCAAAAAGGAAGTGTACATTTTATCATGATGCACCAAAATGTACTGATAATGTTTACCCTCTATTATTAATACATTAAAGTTGCAAACAGAGATAAATAGAGATTTCCCTTTTTCGAAAAAAAATACAAGTTAACACTGAGCAAATCATATGTTTAAACACTGATGAGTCTTATATGGACGAAACGCGTGTCTGGCGTACTAAATTATAATCCTGGTACCTTTTATAACGATATTGCCCATAATATTATGAGAATCACTGAAAGACAAAAATATATCTCAAAGTTAGGAGACTTAGAACAATGTAGAAAGTGACCGAATATCAGATAAAGCATACATGGATAGCAAACATAGAAGCTCAAGAGAGTTACATCACCAATCATTACCGGTTTTAGAAGAATAAGACACAATTTAAAAAATAAGGAGAATGACGATTTCATCCATATTGTCATATATACTAGGTAAAAAACAAAAAGAAACATTAAATTGGTTTTTAATTTGAAAAAAAATCACATATATTGATTTCAAATATTTTCAAGATTAAAACTAGTAACCTTATTTACTCATTTGTAAAAATATAGGAAATGACGTGATATTATTTTCTGATTTCAAAGATTTAAAAAAAAAATTACATGTATATAAAGATGGAATCAAGTTTTCCTATTGGTTATTAATTCTGTGGAACACGATTGTTAACAAAAGGGTCGCATTAGAAAATAGAGAAACTTACATCGTAACTACAATCTCCTTCCCTTTCATGAATGTGACCTACCAAATTAGGACTATTTACCGGATTTGTTATCACATAAGCAACACGACGGGTGCCACATGTATAGCAGGATCTGCCTACTCTTCCGGAGCACCTGAGATCAACCCTAGTTTTTGGTGGGGTTCATGTGGCTTATTCTTTATTTTATTATTCTATGTTGTGTCATGTGTACTTTTGTTTGTGTTTTTCATTTTTAGCCATGGTGTTGTCAGTTTATTTTCCATTTACGAGTTTGTCTGTCCCTCTGGTATATTTTGTCCCTCTTTTACATGTAAATCAATGCCACGTCTATTTCAAAATTAGACAGAATGGGCTATTGGTATGTTCCCAGCAAGAATTACTCAAGTGCAGGTGGCAAATCATTTTAATGTTTATAGAATGACTATTGCATGGCTTAAGACTCGTCTAAGAGATACTGGCACACCGAATGATCACTCCTGAAGTGGCATGCCACATGAAACGATGTTACATCAAACAGGCACATGCGCATTATTCATCACAGTAATCGATTTGTAGACGTATCAAAACTGCACAACAACCCACGGATTTCTTCAAAATAAGGTGTAACACTTTTACTCTTCCCTGAGCACATGAAATTACCACTGGATTTCTTAAGGGTTTTTAATGTGTTTGTTATGCAGTTCGTGTTGTGTATTGGTATTTGTCTTCTCATTGTTTTTGTTCGTTGCCACGGCATTGTCAGATTATTTTATCGCTTTATTGGTTTGAATATCACTTTAATGTATTTTTTCTCTCTTCAACCATCTACAATATTAACTATTGGAATAAAATTAAAAACTTATTTTGGCCGTTATGCTGCAATAGAATTTCCATACTTTGCATCAGTGCTGTCATTTTGATTGTCAAGTTAGAAAATATCAACACTACATGAACTATTAACATACCTCTTATATTCCTTGGGATAACTTCTTCCTCTTCAGTTTCTTTTTCCTTGTTCTCTAGAATAATGAAATATAGACTATTAAAAAAAAGTAATTAATAAAAATTATCAAGCAGCAGTCACAAATGTTATATTAATATTACTTAAATACTGGTACTGGTTACATGTTAAATTATGGAATCACATGCTTATTCCATATACATCAAATCATCCAACATTTATAACAATTTTGATACTGATTACAGTTACATCACCTATCTGTTACTATGTACATTTATACCAGGTGTATGGTACTGGAAACATTTCTATCAGGCATCTAAAACTAAAAACATTTCTATCAGGCATCCAAAACTGAAAACATTTGACATCTGACAACTAAAATAGATTACAATTGACATCTGACAACTAATCCTGATTACATTTCACATCTGACAACTAAAATTGATTACATTTCACATCTGACAACTAAAACTGATTACATTTCATATCTGACAACTAAAACTGATTACATTTCACATCTGACAACCAAAACTGATTGCATTTCATATCTAACAACTAAAACTGATTACATTTCACATCTGACAACTAAAACTGATTACATTTCACATCTGACAACCAAAACTGATTACATTTCACATCTGACAACCAAAACTGATTGCATTTCATATCTGACAACCAAAACTGATTACATTTGATATCTGACAACTAAAACTGATTACATTTCACATCTGATAGCTAAATGTGATTACATTTCACATCTGACAACCAAAACTGATTGCATTTCACATCTGACAACTAAAATTGATTACATTTCATATCTGACAACTAAAACTGATTACATTTCACATCTGATAGCTAAATGTGATTACATTTCACATCTGACAACTAAAATTGATTGCATTTCACATCTGACAACTAAAATTGATTACATTTCACATCCGACAACTACACAGCTACTTTTGCATAGGTACTATTTCTGTACTTAAAATCTGTAGTACTTGAAATATACTTGTAATATATAGTATTATTTCTTTACTTTGAAATTATTGTAATATTAAGGTACTTGTATTTTTCAGTACTTGATTTGTACTCAAAATATTAGTACAAAAATGATGCCAACAATGATCACATATCCCATGTTTGAACATCATAACTTCATGACATTTGAAAAAGATAAACGGTCAAAATGCTGAAAATTTAACCGTGCAACCAAAAATCTGTAGTACTTAAATTTCAAGTACAAATCAATTACTGTAAAATACAGATACTAAAATATTACTATAAATCATAAGTAACATAATACTACTGAATATTAAAAGAAGATTTCCAGTACTAAAGATTTGTGGTACATAAACAGTACATAAATAGTACCTACGCAAAAGTAGCTGTATAAAACTGATAACATTTGACATCTGACAACTAAAAATGATTTCATTTAAAATCAGCCTTCTAAAACTGATTGCATTTGACATCTTACATCTAAAACTGATTACATTTGACATCACCCAACTCAAACTGATTGCATTTGACATCTGACTACTAAAACTGATTACATTTGACATCTTACATCTAAAACTGATTACATTTGACATCACCCAACTCAAACTGATTGCATTTGACATCTGACTACTAAAACTGATTACATTTGACATCAGCCAACTTAAACTGATTGCATTTAAAATCTGCCAAAAAAAATGATTCAATTTAAAATCAGCAAACTAAAAATGATTTCATTTAAAATAAGCCTTCTGAAACTGATTGCATTTAAAATCAGCCTTCTAGAAATGATTGCAATTTAAAGTTAGCCGACTTAAATTGATAACATTTGACATCTGACAACTAAAACTGATTACATTTGACATCTTACATCTAAAACTGATTACATTTGACATCACCCAACTCAATCTGATTGCATTTGACATCTAACAACTAAAATTGATTACATTTGACATCTGACAACTAAAACTGATTACATTTGACATCTAACAACTAAAACTTATTACATCTGACAACTAAAATTGATTACATTTGACATCTGACAACTAAAACTTATTACATTTGACATCTAAAAACTAAAATTGATTACATTTGACATCTGACAAGTAAAACTGATTACATTTGACATCTAACAACTAAAACTTATTACATCTGACAACTAAAATTGATTACATTTGACATCTGACAACTAAAACTTATTACATTTGACATCTAAAAACTAAAATTGATTACATTTGACATCTGACAAGTAAAACTGATTACATTTGACATCTAACAACTAAAACTTATTAAATTTCACATCTGACAACTTACACTGATTACATTTGACACCAGCCAACTTAAAATGATTGCATTCACATCTGACTATTAAAACTGATAACATTTGACATTATTTATTTATTACATAGCTTTTATATAGCGCCTATCTAATAAACATAATACTATAAGCGCTCTGACAACTAAAACTTATTACATTTGACATCAGCCAACTAAAACTAATTACATTTGACATCTGACAACTAAAACTGATTACATTTAACATCTTTTCACATCTGACAACTAAAACTGATTACATTTAACATCTTTTCACATCTGACAACTAAAACTGATTACATTTGACACCAGCCAACTAAAACTGATTGCATTTCACATCTGACAACTAAAACTGATTACATTTGACACCACCAAACTAAAACTGATTGCATTTCACATCTGACAACTAAAACTGATTACATTTGACATCTGACAACTAAAACTGATTACATTTGACATATGACGACTAAAACTGATTGCATTTGACATCTGACAACTAAAACTGATTGCATTTCACATCTGACAACTAAAACTGATTACATTTGATACCAGTCAACTAAAACTGATTACATTTGACATCTGACAACTAAAACTGATAACATTTGACATCTGACAACTTAAACTGATAACATTTGACATCTAGCAACTGAAATTCAGTAGTATTATGTTACTTATGAATTATAGTAATATTTTAGTATCTGTATTTTACAGTAATTGATTTGTACTTGAAATTTAAGTACTACAGATTTTTGGTTGCACGGTTAAATTTTCAGCATTTTGACCGTTTATCTTTTTCAAATGTCATGAAGTTATGATGTTCAAACATGGGATATGTGATCGTTGTTGGCATCATTTTTGTACTAATATTTTGAGTACAAATCAAGTACTGAAGAATACAAGTACCTAAATATTACAATAATTTCAAAGTAAAGAAATAATACTATATATTACAAGTATATTTCAAGTACTACAGATTTTAAGTACAGAAATAGTACCTATGCAAAAGTAGCTGTGTAGTTGTCGGATGTGAAATGTAATCAATTTTAGTTGTCAGATGTGAAATGCAATCAGTTTTGGTTGTTAGATGTGAAATGTAATCACATTTAGCTATCAGATGTGACATGTAATCAGTTTTAGTTGTCAGATATGAAATGTAATCAGTTTTAGTTGTCAGATATGAAATGTAATCAGTTTTAGTTGTCAGATATGAAATGTAATCAGTTTTAGTTGTCAGATGTGAAATGTAATCAGTTTTAGTTGTCAGATATGAAATGTAATCAGTTTTAGTTGTCAGATATGAAATGTAATCAGTTTTGGTTGTCAGATGTGAAATGTAATCAGTTTTGGTTGTCAGATATGAAATGTAATCAGTTTTAGTTGTCAGATATGAAATGTAATCAGTTTTAGTTGTCAGATGTGAAATGTAATCAGTTTTAGTTGTCAGATATGAAATGTAATCAGTTTTAGTTGTCAGATATGAAATGTAATCAGTTTTGGTTGTCAGATATGAAATGTAATCACATATATTTCAAGTACTACAGATTTTAAGTACAGAAATAGTACCTATGCAAAAGTAGCAGTGTAGTTGTCGGATGTGAAATGTAATCAATTTTAGTTGTCAGATGTGAAATGCAATCAGTTTTGGTTGTCAGATGTGAAATGTAATCACATTTAGCTATCAGATGTGAAATGTAATCAGTTTTACTTGTCAGATATGAAATGTAATCAATTTTAGTTGTCAGATGTAAAATGCAATCAGTTTTGGTTGTCAGATGTGAAATGTAATCACATTTAGCTATCAGATGTGAAATGTAATCAGTTTTAGTTGTCAGATATGAAATGTAATCAGTTTTGGTTGTCAGATATGAAATGTAATCAGTTTTAGTTGTCAGATATGAAATGTAATCAGTTTTGGTTGTCAGATATGAAATGTAATCAGTTTTGGTTGTCAGATATGAAATGTAATCAGTTTTGGTTGTCAGATATGAAATGCAATCAGTTTTAGTTGTCAGATATGAAATGCAATCAGTTTTGGTTGTCAGATGTGAAATGTAATAAGTTTTGGTTGTCAGATGTGAAATGTAATCAGTTTTAGTTGTCAGATATGAAATGCAATCAGTTTTGGTTGTCAGATGTGAAATGTAATCACATTTAGCTATCAGATGTGAAATGTAATCAGTTTTAGTTGTCAAATATGAAATGTTATCAGTTTTAGTTGTCAGATGTGAAATGTAATCAATCTAGACCACACGACCACATCTTCATGCCTTATATATCATGTACTGTAGTACGCCGCTAGATTAAAACTGACGTGGAAAGGTAACACATGGCCAGCGAAAGCTCTTTTTTGAGAGCCCATGTGGTCGTGTGGTCTAGCGGGACGGCTGCAGTGCAGGCGATTTGGTGTCACGATATCACAGTAGCAAGGGTTCGAATCCCGGCGAGGGAAGAACCAAAAATTTGCAAAAGCAAATTTACAGATCTAACATTGTTGGGTTGATGTTTACATGAGTTGTATATACATTATGTACACGGCCATGTATCACCATCATTGATGGCGATCCGATGGATACATCTGTTGTAGAGTTGTCACTGACTCAGACGTACTTATAAATATAATTTTTTTCTGTGACTGTATATTACATTAATTTGTAGGATCCTTTACTATAGATAATTTAGCTGATCTGTAACAATAACATCTTCATGCCTTATATATCATGTACTGTAGTACGCCGCTAGATTAAAACTGACGTGGAAAGGTAACACACGGCCAGCGAAAGCTCTTTTTTGAGAGCCCATGTGGTCGTGTGGTCTAGCAGGACGGCTGCAGTGCAGGCGATTTGGTGTCACGATATCACAGTAGCATGGGTTCGAATCCCGGCGAGGGAAGAACCAAAAATTTGCGAAAGCAAATTTACAGATCTAACATTGTTGGGTTGATGTTTAGACGAGTTGTATATACATTATGTACACGGCCATGGATCACCATCATTGATGGCGATCCGATGGATACATCTGTTGTAGAGTTGTCACTGATTCAGACGTACTTATATAAACGCCTAAAAAGTGTACATAACAACACCAATGATATAAAAAGGAACTATAAATGTAATTATTTATAAATATTTCGGATAACAGATATCCTTCGTATCTGTTATCCGAAATATTTATAAATAATTACATTTATAGTTCCTTTTTATATCATTGGTGTTGTTATGTACACTTTTTAGTCGTTTATATAATTTATTTTATTGTGTACATGTATCGTTACTTGTAACGATCCAGCTCCCACGTGGGAAAAATCGTTGACTATTATTCAGACGTTTGATATATATATATATATATATATATTGACTGAGAAACTTCACTTCAATTTTCAATATAGTGAACTTTTAATTTTCTTTGTTATATTTAAGAGCTTGTGTCTTAGTATTTTTTGGATAGGATACCAGCAGGATCTGCAAGAAGCTGGTCAATAATAGTGAAATTCATATTAAAACAAACGGTTTATAAATTATTTGTAATCACATATCTTCTTAATAAGATCCAAGTATCATATAATGTATTCAGTCATATTTAATAAATCCGTAGATTACCTTTTAAATGGTCAAGAATCTTCTTAACTTGCTTACACAGGACAGGACTCAATCTAATTTCTATATAATCAGGATTGTTCTTGCCACTCATTCTCATCAAAATCTGATTACAAACAAAACAAAAATCATAAAAACTGATTAAAAGGGACATAACTCAAGAACTGTAAAAGTGATGCTACCAATATTTGAACTTTAACTGAGTTTTGTGGTAATAAGCATTATATATACATATCATAATACATAGTAGAGACAAACATAAGTATTATAGAGATTCGAAACGAAGAGTTTCAGCAATTTTTCCATTTGTTAAGGGGCACAACCCTATAAAGTAAATCTGATGCCACCAAAATTCATAATCGAACAAAGTTTTATCATAATTAGCATTGTGTATAAGTGTCATAATTAGCATTGTGTATAAGTGTCATTATAAGCATTGTGTATTAGTGTCACTATTAGCATTGTGTATAAGTGTCATAATTAGCACTGTGTATATATTTCATAAAATTTGGTAGAAACAAACTGTATAGTTAAATACAGAAACAAAAAAATCAGCAAATTTTCCATTTGTAAAGAGGCATAACTCTTGAATGGTGAATTTCCCACCAAAATTCAAACTTGATCTTTGTTTTGTGGTAAATAAAGAATAAACAACACGAACCCCACAAAAAAACATGATTTTCTTGATAGAGGGTTACTGCTCACAAGGAAGCTATTAAACCAGAGTTACAAATGGTGAAGTTGAAATCATCCCTTCGTAAATGTCCAAGACTATCAACAGAACAACAGTTCCGCTGCAAATAAGTTTCATATCATTTGGGTGGGACAAACTAAAGTTATAGAATGAAAGCAACAATTCAGTAACTTTTCAGTATGTAAATAGGCATAGCTCTAAAATGGTAAATGTGACGCCACCAAAATTCACACTTGATCTGTGTGTTGTGGTCATTAGAATTGCATATCAGTTTCATACCATTTGGTTGATTCAACCTAAAGTTGCACCACATTTTTTATGTTATTTCTTCATAGACAGAAAAAATATTACAGTCAATTCTTAATCATAATACTAATGTCTTCATCTTTTTAACAGATTGACAAGGTTGTGTTTCAAATGATTACATCCAAACAAACACTTAATATACATAGAATAAAAACTTACTGCTTGTGTTGTTTCAACAAATTGTTGATATTCCTGTAATTCCATGGTTGTCATGTTAATGATCTTTTTGTACCAAAACTGTAGTCTATATAAGTCTGCCGATAAACTGGTATCATGCCTCTCTGGTTCTGTTTTTGCAATCTGTACATCTTTAACCATAGATAATAATATAACCAGTGTCTGGAATCCTGGTCTGTTTGTTAGTGATGGAACTGTAGCTGTTTTAAAAATACATATATAAAAATACAATAACAGACTTCCAATGTCAACTCGTTGCACTTATTATTTTTTGTTCTTTCAGAAATATAAATATTTATTAGAATTTATGAAGGCTTGAGACCAAACAAATTCAAAAAATGTTATAATGTTACAAGTGTGCACACAATGAAATTTACCATTTTTACTAACCATTGATATTATGTTGATAGTCCTAACTATACAACTGTCGCATTAATAGAGGATACCAGAGGGACAGTCAAACTCATAAATTGAAAATAAACTGACAACGGCATGGCTAAAAATGAAAAAGACAAACAGACACATGACACAACATAGAAAACGAAAGAATAAGCAACACAAACCCCACCAAAAACTTGGTTTGATCAAAGGTGCTCTGAAAGGGTAAGCAGATCCTGCTCCACATGTGGCACCCATGGTTTTGCTTATGTGTTAACAAATCCGGTAAATAAACATATTCGGTAGGTCACGTTCATGAAAGGGAAGGGGATTGTAGTTACAACGTAAGGAACATATCCGATATCATTTGTGAAACGGTTATTCCATAACGGTCAACCAACTCGTGATGGCGTCCGTAAAATTTACAAAGGGATGATTTCAACTTCGCCATTTGGAACTCTTGGTTTAATAGCTTCCTTGTGAGCAGCACGGAAATATTGTATCTATTGGGAGACATATACCCTGTATGCAGGTCCTGCTGGAAAGTTGCTACTTAGAAATGGAAAGTTCACAATTGGAGAGCTGAAATCATCTCTTTTGTCGTAAAGTTTTGTTGTCAACCGGCCCTCATTGACAATTTCTAGATGTAAGTCAAGATATGAAGCCGCCTTAACTGTATCTGTAGTATCCTTTATCTCTAGTTGGATTGGATAGATGCGTTCAACATAGTCACCAAATCTTGAATTATTTAGTGAAAGAACACCATCTATATAGGGGAAAGTAGATTTTTAAAGGATATTGCTTATTTCTTATCTTTCTTCCTAAGAAATTCCTGTAATTAACATGATCCAAGAAAATGAGGTTAAGGTCAGATTATAAACCAAAGGAGAAATTAATACATGTACACCTTACAATCATTCCATACACTAACTATAGTTGTATTAATTGCTGATAGTTTCTAAGAAACAAACTTATAACCAAGATAAATAAACATTGACCAATGAAACACCAAAATTATGTCAAGGTCAGATGACACCTGTCAGAAAGACAGACAGCTTAACATCCTTCCATACAACAATTATAATTGACCTAATGCTTATTATTAGTTTAAGAAAAACACACCAAAACATAATAAACAGCTGCGCCATGAGCGCATGATACGCCCGACGTCTTGTGTGGAAGTTGTATGCAATAATCATAAATAGTTTCTGAGGAAGTTTTAAGCAATAACCATTTATTGTTTTTGAGACACGGCGGGACATGTGAAACCCCACACCCTGTTTTTTTTTTACAAATATCACTAAAATAAAATTTTGAATCAAACCAAAAAGTATACAGATCTTTAAATTAGTATAACAAAGAAGTGTGTACAGTTTCAAGCAATAATCATAAATTGTTTTTGAGATACGGCGCGTCATGTAAAAAAAACCCTCCCCTTTTTTACAAAATACTCAATAACTCAAAAATAAAATTTTGAGTCATCACCAAAAAGTATACAGATCTTTAGATTAATATAACAAAGAAGTGTGTAAAGTTTTAAGCAATAATCATAAATGGTTTTTGAGATACGGCACGACATGTAAAAAAAACCTCCCCCTTTTTTACAAAATACTCAATAACTCAAAAATGAAATTTTGAATCATCACCAAAAAGTATACAGATATTAAGATTAATATAACTAAGAAGTGTGTAAAGTTTTAAGCAATAATCAAGAAACGTTTTTGAGATACGGTGCGACATGTGAAAAAAACCACACCCCTGTTTTAGTTACAAAGTGCCGTAACTCAAAAAGTTTAAATCTTATTTTCACCAAAAAGTATACAGATCATTTGACCATCATAAGAAACAACTATATTAAGTTTCATGAAATTTGGATACGTCGTTCTCAAGTTACGGTGCGACATGTTTACGCCGGACAGACGGACAGACGGACAGACGGACAGACGGACGGACACCGGACATTTGTATACCATAATACGTCCCGTCAAAATTTTGACGGGCGTATAAAAACTTAACACTGAGCAATGAACCATGAACATGAGGTCAATGGCAAATAAAACCTGCAAGACTGACATGTACATCAGAAAATATTTCCATACACGAAATATAGTATTAGACAAAAAAATCATAAAAATAATGTCAAGGTCAGATGACACCTGCCAGTTGGACATGTACACCTTAAAATCCTTTAATACACCAAAAATACTAGACCTATTGCTTTTAGTATCTGATATATGGACTTGCCCACCAAACTTTTCCTTTTTCACTGATCCATACAATGAGGTCCTGGTCAAGTGAAAACAGTCAGACAGGCATGAGGACCTTGCTAGGTATATTTGTACATATCAAAGAAGTTATCCTATTACTCATAATAAGACAGAAATTAACATTACAAAAAATCTTAACTGTTCTTCAAGTAGTTACTGACCCATGAAAATAAAGTCAAGGACAATGAACATGTGACAGACTGAAACTTTGTATCATGAGGCATCTACATACAAAGTATGAAGCATCCAGGTCTTCTAGCCTCTAAAATATAATACTATTTTAGAAGTTATGTAAACTAAAGCTGTTGCCAACAACGCCGCCGGATCAATATCCCTATGTTGATCTTTTTGTGACAAAAGTTGCAGGCTCAACAGAAACATGAGAAATTGGTACAGATTTCTAAACTTGTCTAAGACATTGCTATTTTAAACCAATGATATCAATTTATTAACATCTGGCAAAAATTGTACCCATTAAGGGACCTTACGATGCATTTTTCATATAACAAATATTTCCAAGAAACATATCTCTTGAAATAATTGAGATTTCAGGAAATGAAGAGTACAAAAATATGCCAGTTGATAATGTTGTGAAATGAATATTTTTCAATTTTCACCAAAAAAAAAAAAAACATCGTAAGAGATTATGAACTAACAGAAACTACTTTTCTCAATTTCACAATGATATGTTGTTTTCTAATGAATAAGTAGTGCAATAACTGTATATAACTACTGCCTACATGCATATGGAATTTTCTTTTTATAAATGTCATTTAATATTTTTCAAATGTAAGATATGTTATTTTCCTGCAAAATTTGAGGCAGCAATGGGAAAAAAAATAAAAACAGTTATAGTGAAAAAATGTAACATATTAATATATTAATATATATACCCATCCAGGCAAATTTTTAAGAATACACCTTAAAAATACCTTAAACTAAAGTTCCTACTCAACATACTATTACTTTCAAATTACAAATGAACTTTTCATGAATATACCATACAGCAAGTATGGAAAACCAAAATTACTCTTTTGAAATCAAACCATCATCACATTTCTGTAAACCAGTTACAGTAATCAACACTCCTGGCAAATTTCACCGGTTGACCAAGTAAAGCAGCAACTTAACCTTCTTGTTCCCGTTTTAAACCCTATCCGTGGTATATAAGAATTACTCCCTAATCCCTTGGAAGTTGTAGATGATTTTATGTTTATTATGCTTGCAGTTGTGCATTCTATGTAGCATGGTAAATTCATAAATAGGTCATAAAATAACCGAACCTGTTTGAACAAGGTTTAATTCCTCTTTGCTAACATCAGTTGATTCTAAGTCAGATGCCAGTTCTTCATTGCCAGGGTCCTCTTTGAGAGCCTCCAGAAAGAACAGATAATCTCGTTCACTTCTGATCTTAGCTATTAGCTTTCTATTCATTTCAGCTGGCACTCCACTGGAAGCTATATCTGCTTGGTCGTCGGGTTCTAAAACTCCATTTGTTATTAATGAATCAATGACATTTCTCACATCAGATAAATTCTGAGTCAGATGGTGGTAGTTCTTTTGTAACCTGACTGAATGGTTCCCTGTAACTATATATACATATATGAACATTATTGTATATGTATAGGTCACCATAATTATTTTTGAAGAAATACGAGGTAAAAAATCTTCTGTAGAAATAATTCCTTGAAATGCATATGACTACAAATTATCATTTTTTAATAAATTGTGTTTTCATAGCTCGTTATAAGTATTTTACAGTAACTGTACGCATTCTGTGAATATAAAATATAATATATAAATTCATTAAAGATTTCTTACTAAGAACTGGTGTTTTTATTATTTTTATACTGTATACATTTAACAGTAAAAGTGTTTTCCCTATATATGTTGCAGTGAATTTGTATAATCAGGAATTATGTAGAATCCCTGATTTTTCAGGGAATATGTAGAATCACTTAAATCATTAGTTATTATATATAATCCCTGAAAATGACCAGTGATTTTACATAATCACTGAATATTTTAATAATTATTCTACAAATTCCCTAATATGATTTCAGGGATTATGAATAATTTAATGATCCTTTGTTTGATAAAAAAAAAATATAGACAAATTATATTTTTTTCTTTCATTTATTCCTTGCCAGATGAAATAATTTTGCTTTTTAACACAGAGGATGATCTAAAAGATATAACCAACACAGGGTTTCGACATAAAGTTGAAGACATCAAAATTAATAATATCAACATTCCCTTTATAGCAATGGCTTTACATGTACTGTTTGTTTATTAAAAGCCAGCGTCAAATGAATATTCAGGTAAAAAAGAAGATGTGGTGTTATTGCCTATGAGACAACTGTCAACAAGAGACCAAAATGACATAGAAATTAACATATATAGGTCACCGTACGGCCTTCAACAATGAGCAAAGGCCATACTGCATAGTCAGCTATAAAATGCCCAAAAATGACAATGTAAAACAATTCAAACGAGAAAACTAACAGCTTATTTATGCTCTATTTTTAAATCCACAAAGCATGTTATTTGTGATACATGTAAAGCAAATGGTGAAGAAGATTATGGAGCATCTGTTTTGTGTGTTTTTATTTTTCTTTAAATGAACAAGACATTAAAACTGTGAGAACTTAGGCATCTAAATGTAGGAAAAGCAGGCAGAACTTAGGATTGACACATAGAAACACATTTTAGAGGAAGCTTGCATTTGGTGTAATATTCTCATAGCAATTCCACATGGTAAAAAAGCAAAGGGAAATCCGAAAAACATAATGACAATTGTTTAAAAAAAAGACTGAAAAAGGATATCGCCTGACTACAAAACATGGTATCTTTCTTGCTCGAACCGGTTCAAGGTTGCAAATTCCCATCTTTTGTTTGGGGGTACATTCAGATGTTTCACTAAATATTTATTTCACTTAGGCGTGTCGTTAAAATCTGATACGATATGTGCAGGAAAAGGTTTTATAAAATGTGGATATTGTGGTAATAACAGATGTGAAGCATATTATTTTGATATAATGTGTTTCACATTTTCAAGTAGTGTGCCTAACATTTAAAAAAAATGGGTTATCATTTTGATATATTGTGCTTAACATTTTACAATTTATTTTAGTTTATAATGATGCTTTTATGTGATTTTCTAGAATAAGTAATTTCAATTTTATTCATTTTCTTTATAAATAAAACTATTTCTTCATTCCAGTTATTATGTAGAATCCCTGACGTTTTTTCTAGTGATTATACATAATCCCTGACAATTGTAGTGATTATATATAATCCCTAAACAGCCAGTGATTCTACATAATGCCTGAAAATTTCAGGGATTCTACATAATCACTGATTATACAAATTCACTGTAACATATATACCAACCTTCTTTCAGTGATTCTTAAATGTTAATCCAATATACTGAATAAAAAATAGAGGTCGATTTTTTTTTATAGTTTTGTCTCATTTAAGTTTTAATAAAGCACTGCGTTAAATTCCTACAAATAATCAACATGTAAAGTAAGTACTCACTACTTGACTTGATCATGGACTGGGAATCAACTTCTTGATGGATAGTTCTAGATTCCATACATTCTATCAGGTCTCTAGGACAAGTAGGAGACTCTTTAAGAACTTCTAATAATACACAGTAGGATTCTTGTGGTCTTTGAAATAGAAGGTCTAAAATACATTTGTTGCGGTCAGATTGTCTGGTATGGTGTTCTATCTCTTCTCTGTCATCTATCCTAAGGATACATTTGGATATCAGTTTATCAAGGACATCTTTATCTAGGACAGTGTCTTGTATTATCTTATCATAGAAATGGTACAATCTGTGGTGAACTAGAAAAGAAACAGAACATGTGGTTACCATGGTGATAAAGATAGTTATGTATGATTTTGTACATTATAATATCACCACAGAACTTACACAATCATTGGCAGAGTGGAAATATTAACTAGAGGCTTTTAAGAGCATGTGTCGCTCACCTTGGTCTATGTACATATTAAACAAAGGACATAGATGGATTCATGACAAAATTGTGTTTTGGTGATGGTGATGTGTTTGTAGGTCTTACTTTACTGAACATTCTTGCTGCTTACAATTATCTCTATCTATCTATAATGAACCCAGTAATTACAATGGAAAATATCTTGTATAAATTTACAAAAATTTCACACAGTTTATGAAAATTGTTTAAGATTGAATATGAGGGCATTAACTCCTTAAGGGTCAATTGAGCATTTTAATCATGTTTGGCTTATTTGTAGGTCTTACATTGCTGTACATTATTGTTGTTTACAGTTTATCTCTTTCTATACTAATATTCGAGATATCAGAACAAAGATGCAAAAGTTTCTTAAAATTGACAATTCAGGGGTAGCGACAAAAAGATGGCTTGCCTGATTGGTCTGAAAATTTCAGGGCAGATAGATATTGCCCTTGTGAACAACTTAAACCTCATCAGATTTGCTTTAAATGCTTTGGTTTTAAAGAAATACGAGCCATGTTAACCATCTTTGTTTGCAGGCATGGTCACATCTTTTTCCATCGATGCCCTAATGATGATTGTGGCCAAGTTTTGTTATATGTGGCCAAGTAGTTTCAGACGAGAAGATTTTTGTAAAAGGTTACAAAATTTTACGAAAAATTGTTTAAAATTGACTGTAAAGGACAATAACCCCTTAAGGTGTCAACTAACCATTTTGGTCATTTGACTTATTTGTAGATCTTACTTTGCTGAACATTATTGCTGTTTACAGTTTATCTCTATCTATAATAATATTGAAGATGATAACCAAAATTACACTAAAAAAAATTTCCTTAAAATTCCCAATTCAGGAGCAGCAACCCAACAACGGGTTGTCCGATTCACCTGAAAATTTCAGGGGAGATAGATCTTGACCTGATAAATAGTTGAGCCACTCACATCAGATTTGGTTTCAGAGATATAAGACAAAATCTACATTCCCCCCTATGTTCTATTTTTAGCCATGGCGACCATCTTGGTTGGTTGGCTGGGTCATCGGACACATTTTTAAACTAGATACCCCAATGATAAATGTGGCCAAATTTGGTTAAATTTGGCCACCCAGTTTCAGAGGAGAAGATTTTTTAAAAAGATTAGTAAAATTTTAGAAAAATGGGTAAAAATCGACTTTAAAGGGCAATAACTCTTTTAGGGGTCAACTGACAATTTTGAACATTTGACTTATTTGTAGATCTTACTTTGCTGAACATTATTGCTGTTTACAGTTTATCTCTATCTTTTTTAATATTCAAGATAATAACCAAAAACTGCAAAATTTCTTTAAAATTAATAATTCGGGGGCAGCAACCCAACAGGTTGTCCGATTTGTCTGAATATTTCAGGACAGATAGATCTTGACCTGATAAACAATTTTACCTATGTTTCAGAGATATAAGCCAAAACCTAAATTTTACCCCTATGTTCTATTTTTAGCCATGGCAGCCATCTTGGTTGGTTGGCTGGGTCATCGGCTACATTTTTTAAACTAGATACCCTAATTATTATAGTGGCCAGTTTGGTTAAATTTGGCCCAGTAGTTTCATAGGGGAAGGTTTTTGTAAAAGTTTACAGACAACAGACGACAGATGCGAAGTGATGAGAAAAGCTCACTTGGTCCTAAGTGAGCTAAAAAAATGCATTTTTTTCCATTTTCAAGGGGCATAACTCTAGAATGGTTAAATGAGGCCACAAAATTCAAACTTGATCTGTGTAATTTTGTGATAATAAGCACTTGAGTATGAGTTTCATAACATTTGGTTGAAGCAAAAGTAGAGAATGGAAACCAATTGCATCTTTGGGACAGACGTACATACAGAACGACAGTTGTAAAACCTTATGCCTAATGCATATACTTAGTTGCAGTAAAACTCAATATAATAAATGACATGTAAATACCATTCATTTTCTTAATAATGTGCACATTATAATTTAGTTTAACAATGTTGGATGTCATCTTACTTAAAAGTATTCTCATCTTTTGCAACTTTTTTTATCTGTCCTGTATATCAGAACCTGATATCTTATTAATGAGTCTCATGCTTGATTAGTAATGTACCTATTAATTGGCTGAGTAAATCCCATTCCTCTGATCGGAGTTTGTCCTTCAATTTATCTTTATGATCAAGGATAGCTTGGAGAAAACCACCTTTGTACCCTCTGTCGATGTAGTGTTCTATAGCCCTAGGTACAGTATAAAGGACAGTATAGGCTGCTTGTAATCGGTGGTCTTCTGTTGGTATTCTATAAATACAGAGTAACTTTTATATAAGGCCAAATGAAATAGTATGTGTGGTTCCAGATACAACTTATAACAAGTAAGGAAAGGTATTTAGAATAGAGATTTTTTTTTCTATTTTATTGTTATTTTTAAATTGAGTCTAGGATAGCAACATTCTGTCTTTAACAGACACACAGTGCTATTTAAAAATTACAATAGGCTGTCATTAAGACAAAAAAAATGGAGGGTTGGTAGGGTAAATTGCCAATTTAGCCTAAACATGCTAAAGTAGGAGGTGTGCTTACAGCTCTTTTGAATTATAATAAAAGAAAATAGTGAAAATAAGAATATACATGTATATGTATAGGGGTGAGCTGAAGCCTGTCAATGTGCGACATTTTCTTGCTTTGTTGAATACCCATTGGTGGCCTTGGGATTGTTCCTGATCTTTGATATATTCCCTATTTTCTTTCACAATTTTTATAATGATTATGAATATGGGATAAAATATAATCTATAGGTACCAGTAATAAAGAAGAGGGACCAAAAATCTCCGTAGAAGAGATATGGCAATGCTCAAACATTTACAAATATCATTGATTTATTATTAGGAAACTCATAGGACTTAAAAAGCCCTTTCCACAGACTCATCATTTCTCACTGCAGTAAACAGCATGCCCAAATTTCGCCCTCATATACTTTATCTGTAGACAAGACACACAATAATTATTAGAGGTGTTTTGTTGTTTCATGATTTGTTCCAAGCAAAGAAACTTCTAATATGTATAATGATAATAATATGAAATCATAATCTTTCAGTCAGTTTAATTGAAGTCTGGAGCTGGCATGTCAGTTAACTGCTAGTAGTCTGTTGTTATTTATGTATTATTGTCATTTTGTTTATTTTCTTTGGTTACATCTTCTGACATCAGACTCGGACTTCTCTTGAACTGAATTTTAATGTGCGTATTGTTATGCGTTTACTTTTCTACATTGGTTAGAGGTATAGGGGGAGGGTTGAGATCTCACAAACATGTTTAACCCCGTCGCATTTTTGCGCCTGTCCCAAGTCAGGAGCCTCTGGCCTTTGTTAGTCTTGTATTATTTTAATTTTAGTTTCTTGTGTACAATTTTGAAATTAGTATGGCGTTCATTATCACTGGACTAGTATATATTTGTTTAGGGGCCAGCTGAAGGACGCCTCCGGGTGCGGGAATTTCTCGCTACATTGAAGACCTGTTGGTGACCCTCTGCTGTTGTTTTTCATTTGGTCGGGTTGTTGTCTTTTTGACACATTCTCCATTTCCATTCTCAATTTTATGTTGACTAGTATTTGAATTTGTACTTTCCTTCCACACAATCATTTACTATTTGTATACCATACAAATTAATGAATCAGCATTACTATAACACTGTGGTGGATATTATTATTCAATATAAAGTGTACATATATTCGTGCATTCGTGGTGGTGGGTTTTGTTCTACATGCCGTACAAATAATGTAGCACTGAGGTTACCTACGGGAGAAAGGCGTATAACCGGTCACAAATTATCTTACCGTGTATTTAATAAAGGATGTAACGATACATAGTTGTAAACCTTGATATCATCATTTTTACACAACATGTTTATGCAGAACATCCAGTTATTTACAGTGAGACATTTAAAGTTATTTTTTTAAATGAAAGTATCATATGACTTTAATGAATGTATTAATTGTGTTGTAAACTAACTTACGACGGTTCTTCCATTGGTGAAAAATGTGTCCTTCTTTGAGCAGTTCCTGAAAAAACATCCAACCATGCATATTATTTATGTCTACATAATAACTTTAGCCTCAAGGTTAACTCAAGAACAAATGAAGAAGATAGCAACTATCATCGCATGCCTTTATACAGACAAGTTAGATCAGATGTAAATTGGCAGGTTTATCATTATGACTACGAAAGGGTGTGGTGGGTAACTCCGATTTTTTTTTGATCCAAGTGCACCTGTACCAGTCTTCTCAAATATTAATATCCTAGATAATAGACGGCTCTAAAAATAATTAAACCTGAACATAAGCACGGCATCAAAACCAACAATTCACTCAAAATCCCAGACCACCAGTTTTCAAGAACACTGATGTCCATCATTTAGTTGGCATATATTTTAGTGTAATCATTTGGCTGTTCCTCACTTAGTATTGGGCCTGTTATAGGTTAGAGGTAAGCTGTACTGACACTTTAAGAGTGGAAGTCAAAATGCTGACGGAATGTCTATAACAGGGCCAATACAAAAGATCCAGTTCATAACAGTTATTGTACTTAAATTCATAATTGAACTTGTATAATAAATATAAATCTAACAATTTAACAATTCCCATTTTCTCTTTTTTTTTTTTTAGCTCACCTGGCCTAAAAGGCCAAGTGAGCTTTTCTCATCACTTGGCGTCCGTCGTCGTCATTTACTTTTACAAAAATCTTCTCCTCTGAAACTACTGGGCCAAATTTAACCAAACTTGGCAACAATCATCATTGGGGTATCTAGTTTAAAAATGTGTCGGGTGATCCGGCCAACCAACCAAGATGGCCGCCATGGTTAAAAATAGTAAAATGTAGATTTTGGCTTATAATTCTGAAACCTAAGCATTTAGAGCAAATCTGACAGGGTTAAATTGTTTATCAAGTCACGATCTAGCTAACCTGAAATTTTCAGATAAATTGAACAATAGGTTGTTGGGTTGCTGTCCCTGAATTGGCAATTTTAAGGAAATTTTGCAGTTTTTGCTTAGTATCTTGAATACTATTATAGATAGAGACAATCTGTACACAGCAATAATGATCAGCAAAGTAAGATCTACAAATAATTTAACATCACCAAATGTTCAATTGACCCCTTAAGGAGTTATTGCCCTTTATAATCATTTTTTACCAATTTTTCGTAAATTTTTGTTATCTTTTACAAAAGACTACTAGGCCAAAGTTAACAATACTTGGACACGATCATCATTGGGGTATCTAGTTTAAAAAATGTGTGGCCTGACCCGGCCAACCAACCAAGATGGCCATCATGGCTAAAAATAGAACATAGGGGGTAAAATGTAGATTTTGGCTTATAACTCTGAAACCGAACCATTCAGAGCAAATCTGACAAATTTATCAAGTCAAGATCTAGCTACCCTGAAATTTTCAGACAAATTGAACAATCGGTTGTTGGGTTGCTGTCCCTGAATTGGCAATTTTAAGGAAATTTTGCAGTTTTTGTTTAATATCTTAAATATTATCAGATAAACTGTAAACAGCAGTAATGATCAGCAAAGTAAGATCTACAAATAAGTCTATAACATGACCAAAATGGTCAGTTGACCCCATATTGAGTTATTGCCCTTTACAGTCATTTTTACCAATTTTTTCGTATATTTTTGTAATCTTTTACAAAAATCTTCTCCTCTGAAACTACTGGTCCAAATTTAACAACACGTGTACACAATCATCTTTGGGTATCTAGTTTAAAAATGTGTGGGGTAACCCGGCCGAACAACCAAGATGGCCACCATGGCTAAAAATAGAATGTAGGGGGTAATATGTAGATTTTGACTTATTACTCTGAAACCGAAGCATTTAGAGCAATTCTGACGGGGTTAAATTGTTTATGAAGTGAACATCTAGCTACCCTGAAATTTTCAGACAAATTGAACAATCGGTTGTTGGGTTGCTGATAGAGATAGAGAACTGAATCGGTAATTTTTAAGGAAATTTTGCCGTTTTTGGTTATTATCTTGAATATTATTGTAGATAGAGATAAACTGTAAAAAGCAATAATGTTCAGCAAAGTAAGATATACAAATAAGTCAACATGACAAAAATGGTCATTTGACCCCTTAAGGAGTTACAGCCCTTTACAGTCAATTTTTTACAATTTTCATAAATTTTGTAAATTTTTGTTTTTTAACAAAATATTTTCCTCTGTAACTAATGGACCAAGTTCATTTAAGATGAAGATAATTATAAGTAGCAAGAATGTCCAGTAAAGCAAGATCTACAAACACATCACCAAATGTTCAATTGACCCCTTAAGGAGTTATTGCCCTTTATAATCATTTTTTACCAATTTTTCGTAAAGTTTTGTTATCTTTTACAAAAGACTACTAGGCCAAAGTTAACAATACTTGGACACGATCATCATTGGGGTATCTAGTTTAAAAAATGTGTGGCCTGACCCAGCCAACCAACCAAGATGGCCATCATGGCTAAAAATAGAACATAGGGGGTAAAATGTAGATTTTGGCTTATAACTCTGAAACCGAACCATTCAGAGCAAATCTGACAAATTTATCAAGTCAAGATCTAGCTACCCTGAAATTTTCAGACAAATTGAACAATCGGTTGTTGGGTTGCTGTCCCTGAATTGGCAATTTTAAGGAAATTTTGCAGTTTTTGTTTAATATCTTAAATATTATCAGATAAACTGTAAACAGCAGTAATGATCAGCAAAGTAAGATCTACAAATAAGTCTATAACATGACCAAAATGGTCAGTTGACCCCATATTGAGTTATTGCCCTTTACAGTCATTTTTACCAATTTTTTCGTATATTTTTGTAATCTTTTACAAAAATCTTCTCCTCTGAAACTACTGGTCCAAATTTAACAACACGTGTACACAATCATCTTTGGGTATCTAGTTTAAAAATGTGTGGGGTAACCCGGCCGAACAACCAAGATGGCCACCATGGCTAAAAATAGAATGTAGGGGGTAATATGTAGATTTTGACTTATAACTCTGAAACCGAAGCATTTAGAGCAATTCTGACGGGGTTAAATTGTTTATGAAGTGAACATCTAGCTACCCTGAAATTTTCAGACAAATTGAACAATCGGTTGTTGGGTTGCTGTCCCTGAATTGGCAATTTTAAGAAAATTTTGCAGTTTTTGGTTAATACAATGTATCTTAAATATTATCATAGATAGAGATAAACTGTAAACATCAGTAATGATCAGCAAAGTGAGATCTACAAATAAGTCAAATAACCAAAATGGTCAGTTGACCCCTTAAGGAGTTATTGTCCTTTACAGTCAATTTTTTACAATTTTTCATAAATTTTTGTTATCTTTTACAAAAATCTTCTCCTCTGAAACTACTGGGCCAAATTTAACAACACGTGTACACAATCATCATTGGGGTATCTAGTTTAAAAAATGTGTGGCGTGACCCGGCCAAACAACCAAGATGGCCACCATGGCTAAAAATAGAACGTAGAGGGTAAAATGTAGATAGAGATAGAGAACTGAATCGGTAATTTTTAAGGAAATTTTGCCGTTTTTGGTTATTATCTTGAATATTATTGTAGATAGAGATAAACTGTAAAAAGCAATAATGTTCAGCAAAGTAAGATATACAAATAAGTCAACATGACAAAAATGGTCATTTGACCCCTTAAGGAGTTACAGCCCTTTACAGTCAATTTTTTACAATTTTCATAAATTTTGTAAATTTTTGTTTTTTAACAAAATATTTTCCTCTGTAACTAATGGACCAAGTTCATTTAAGATGAAGATAATTATAAGTAGCAAGAATGTCCAGTAAAGCAAGATCTACAAACACATCACCATCACCAAAATACAATTTTCTAATTAATCCAATTGTGTCTTTTGTTGAATATGCGCATAGACCAAGGTGAGAGCTAGTTAAATTATCTCCTTTCTGATGATTGATCGACAGAATTGAAACATTGATAATAATTGAAAGTTTTTGGTGGAAAGGCTGTGAAATATTTCCTTTTCAAATTATTACATAACAACGAAATATGCCTTAAAATGTTTTTTGTGTGAGTGTTATTTCATATTTCAAAATTCGTTTAAATGTATCTTACGCATAAAGATACACCCAAAAGTTAGTCGGAAATATAAAAAATCTAAAGTTAATGTCAAATATAACATGTATAAACAATATCAGTCTTCCATAATGAAGTAGCTGATTTTAGCATGTCTATAAATAATTAAACGTATATCTAATAAAATCACATTTAAATTTTATCATCCTGTGCGACCTACAAATAAAACTACATAATATTCATTATTCATACTGAGTCACTTTCGCCAATTAATGATAAATTATATGTAACCATATTATAAAACGAAAGAAACTTTTAGAAAATATCAATGAAGTCTGAAAATGATGCAAAGAAAAATATGTAATAAAATCGATCGGGAGTTGTCTCTCATAGACCAAGTACTATAACATTATTGAATTTCTCCAGGTCACAATGGCTTCCAAATTCATTTTATTTTATCAATACGTAAACATGGTTAATAATCATGTTACTTTGTTTGAATGTTTATCCATGTTTTTAGTTAAAATGTACTTTAATCATTCTAATAATTCTAATCATTTACTGGGCTTAATTTTGTAATTTATTTTATTGTATAGTTTAGCTCAAATTTGAGGCACCTGAATTGTTTTATAGAATTATATTATCTTATTGGAAAAATTATTAGATTGTTTGTAGTCTAAAGGTTATCCATTTAGTAATGTTTAGTACAATAAACTCATTTTATATACATACGTCAGACACGCGTTTCGTCTCCAAAAGACTCATCAGTGACGCTCGAATCCAAAACAAGTTAAAAAGGTCACAATTTACTCTTTTTGTTAGAATAAAATAAAATTCATGAGATTTTTTAAGGAAAAAATGATTTCTTTTTAAGTATGAATGTCATAATTGAAAATGACATACAGCTAGTGATGGCATAATGGACCAGTTGAGTAAAAATAAAACCCAACTTTAAAACGTTTTTGTAAAACTGTTATGTAGAAAGATTTTAACATTCTGAGCAATATCACCCTATATCTATCATTATTTAGATAATTATATTGATTATGTTTACTTAGTTTTGTTTTGTAGATTTGACAGATTTGTGGAAGGGTTGTTGGGGAACTCAGATATAATTCACAAAAAATATATTCCAAGGAACACACTGACCAATGGGCTGCATCTGGTAGAAATCAGCCTTTTATATGCAAGTGGATGTGTACAGGCATTAAGTTTTCTCGTTTGAATTGGTATACATTTTTCATTTTTGGACCTTTAATAACTAACTATGCAGTATGGAATTTGCTTATTGTTAAAGGTCGTATGGTGACCTTAGTCATAATAGTTATCAATTTCCAAGTGATTTGGTATTTTGTTAAGAGTTGTTTCATTTGACAATCATACCACATCTTCTGATATTTTGTTTGATTATTTATAAGACTTTGATTGAAACATTTGAACACGAAATGAATTGTGATCTGTTTTGTAGGGTTCTAACATATCAACTTAATTTTCAAACAGTCAGAGCGAAACATTCTGTAGAGGTTTTTTTCAACACAATAAAGGTTAACAGATGTATTGATATTTATTTGCATAATGTCAATTTCTATCCAAAACAGCTCATTGATGTTGATGATAATTGTATTTCAGAGATTTTTTTTTCGGTTTCCTCAGATGGATATTTGAAATTGTTTTATTGAATTTAAAATAATTTTTTTTGTTTTTGCCAAAAAAATTAAAAAAAATACCTGTCTCAGGTCTTGGTGATAAATCTGTGTTACTACATTGGGATGAATCCTTGTCTCTCTCAACTGTCTCGGGACTAGATAATAAATATGTCCGACTTTTTTGGGACGAATCCTTGTCTCTCTCACCTTCTGACATTTTCTGCATTAAAATAAGTAGACAAGAAAACAATGACATATTGGACTTTGTATCTTTTATGAAATAAAGAAACTGCACGAACTTGACCATCACATTGATAGATAGATTGAGTTAATGATACATAAATGGGGAATGTGTCCATGAGACACAGATGATGCACCCGCTTGCAGATAAGATTAATTATAAAGGGACATAGCTCAAGAATGATAAATGTGATACTGCACAAATTTGTACTTAAGCTGTGTTTTGTGGTAATGTTATAAGTATTGTGTATACGTTACTTAACATTTGTTTGATGCAAACTTAATTAGAGAACAAAAACAAAAACAATCGGCAATGTTTCCATTTGTAAAAGTACAGTAAAAGTTAAGCCACCAAATTCAATCTTTATCTATGTTTTGTTGTTAATTAAACATTGCATTATAGTTTATTCATAACATTTGATGCAAACTCATATTTGAAACCAATTTTGGGACATACGCCTCTAACATACACAGCTACTTTTGCATAGGTAATGTTTCTGAACTAGAAATATGTAGTACTGGAAATCTACTTTTAATATTCAGAACTATTTTGTTACTTCAAATTATTGTAAGATTGGGGTTCGTGTTGTTTATTCTTTAGTTTTCTATGTTGTGTGATGTGTACTATTGTTTGTCTTTTTGTCTTTTTCATTTCTAGCCATGGCGTTGTCAGTTTGTTTTAGATTTATGAGTTTGACTGTCCCTTTGGTATCTTTCGTCCCTCTTTTGTACCTGTATTTTTCAGTACTTTGTTTGTACTTGAAATTTAGGTACTACAGATTTTTGGTTACAACCATTACATTTTTATCATTTTGAAAGTTTTTCTATTTAAATTCTCTTAAAGTTATGATTTTCGAATATTGTGATCACTAATGGTATATTTTTCTGTACCAAAATATTAAGTACAAAAAATGTACTGTAAAATACAAGTACCTAAGCATTACGATAGTTTAAAAGTAACAAAATAGTAGTAAATTTCCAGTACTACATATTTTTAGTACAGAAATTGTACCTTTGAATAAGTAGCTGTGTATGTACAGACGAACTATGGTAAATTTTAATCATTATAAAAATGTATGCCAAGGTTAGTAGTGAGAAACGTTTGATTAAAGGAGGTTGTATTCTCCAAATATATATATATATATATATATATATATAATATATTTACAGTATTGCTTTAAAGTACAGGTAGGTATTCTTCTATAAACTATCAAATTTGTATAGGAAAGTAGTGAATATCTGTCTTTATTATTCGTTACTTCTTAATACACATTTAAATGTAAGATGAAAGATTCTAATGCAACTAATTTGTAACGTTCATTTTGATTGGATAACGTCACATATTTACATGGCATCAATTGACAATTGATGCTATGGGACGTACGCGCAAGCGCAGACGGCTTATGGCAAACTTTAGATACATGTTTTAACGTTGTTTTCAGTCAGTTTCATTAGAATGGAGATAACAATATTGTATTTTAAGCTTCGACGGCATCAATTGGGGATTTGATGGTCGCAAATACCCGTTTACTGTCTCCGCTAACGCGTCGCCAGTAAACTTAATTTGCGACCGTCAAATCCCCAATTGATGCCGTCGGAGCTTAAAATACAATACAGTTATCTCCTAAATGTTTTCTCAGAATCATAATAGTGTGCTCTTCCTGCAGACTTTTATGTCATTCTGGTGGGCTAGCATGTTACAATACGGCCCAGGGTTTCAGTCTAGATAGCAGGTTATTATTAGTTACATAGTGTGTTAGTGACCTGATATATACAGGATCAGTAAATTCCATATGGGGTGAGAGCGAAGCATGATATATTTGACACTGGTCAGAACCCATCAACCATTCAATTCTATAATCAGAAAAAAAATGGTATAGTAGGTATTTGTAACACTGATTACTTATTGAGAACCTTGGGTAAATTTCAGGTAGATACATATTTAAATGTTGTCTGAAATCTGGTAAAAATACACGACGTTTGGATGGTTCTTAATAGGTTTCAAACTGAAATGTCTTCAAATTGGTTGAAATATCTTTGTCACACTAGTCTTTGGTCCATGTTGTCCTTACTCTAATAGACCATAACATTGGCCAAAGTGTTTCCAAACATTCATAGATGTAATAATTTGTGTTATGAGGGCTAATGACAGCTCTCCCTCAAGGTCACAATTTGTAAAAGTAAACCATTATAGGTCAAAGTAAAGCCTCCAACACATTACTTTTGCTCTCACCGAGCAGCAAGCTATAAAGGGCTCTATCAATGACCATGGAAATCCATTCAAACAGGAAACCCTAAGGTCTAAACTATATAAAAAAACGAGAGAGCGAAAACTCTTATGAACCACATCAACACACGACAACCGCTGAATAACATGTTCCAGACTTAGAACAGGAAACAAAACACATGAACCTGTATTATGAAGAATCTGATAAACCCTTTATTTGGGATTTGTAAAATGTTTTCACTATAGAAAACCTAAATTGCTTTATCAAACACATGCAGAATGTCTGTTATAACACACCTCCAGAATACAATTGTCATACAATACAGTGTGTGATAACATATATGAAATAATTATGATATGAATAAAATTAGCTTTCTTACATGTCAGGTTCAGAAAATAATTCGGGTCATTGGGTTGTCTTGTACCATTGCTCTGAAATCAAATTGTTATTATATTTTTTAAGCATACAGAATTTATCATATAAAGATAAGAATATATTGTATGGTTGCCTATAAAAGAAACTGATAATCCACCAGAGAACAAATGATATAGAAGTTTACAAAGAAAGCAAGGTAGTGAACAATACTCATATCGCATAATCAACAATAAAAGACCTCGAAATGACAAATGAAAAATAATTCAATGGATCTGGCCTTATCTACATAAATGGACTAATTTAATGTCATCAACTAATGAACTTATATCGGGCCTTATATAAGCTATTGTACAAAACAATGAATACAAAACAAACATGATATACAGCAGCAAATGACAACCACTGAATTACAAGCTCCACACTTGGGACAGACATATAGAGAAACTTAAAATGTGGGCAGGGTAAAACTAGTTTGCTGTCATCTTCTTCAGAGGTACAGTATACCTCCAAACGTAACAAATATGTTGTCAACCAACATGTCAAGCATCTTAATTACAGGGACAATATTCATTCTCCTGAAAGTGAAACAAACTTCATGTATAGCAAATGTTTTAGGCGATTGAGTAAACACAATTTCTTTATTAAATTTTGAATTTCCAAAAAAAATTACTTACTTAGGGTTATATCTCTCTATTTAGTACTATTTATTTTTATTATGTATGAACAACTTTACTATTTATTTTGTAAAAAAAATATATCCGTTTATACTGTATACCTTCAAACGTAACAAATATGTTGTCAACCAACAAGTCAAACATCTTATTCAGAGGTAAAATATACATCGAAACGTAACAAATATGTTGTCAACCAACAAGTCAAGCATCTTATTTAGAGGGACAATATACATCCAAACGTAATAAATATGTTGTCAACCAACAAGTCAAGCTTCTTATGTAGAGGTTAAATATACCTCCAAACGTAACAAATATGTTGTCAACCAACAAGTCAAGCATCTTTTTTAGAGGGATAATATACATCTAAACGTAACAAATATGGTAACAACCAACAAGTCGAGCATCTTATTCAGGGGTAAAGTATACCTTCAAACGTAACAAATATGTTAACTAACATGTCAAGTATCTTATTCAGAGGTAAAGTATACCATCAACATAACAAATATGTTGTCAACCAACAAGTCGATCATCTTATTCAGAGTTCAAGTATACCTCCAAACGTAACAAATATTTTGTCAAACAACAAGTCAGGTATCTTATTCAGAGGTAAAGTATATCTCAAAACGTAACAAATATGTTGTCAACCAACAAGTCAAGCATCTTATTCAGAGGTAAAGTATACCTCCAAACGTAACAAATATGTTGTCAACCAACAAGTCGAGCATCTTATTCAGAGGTAAAGTATACCTCCAAACGTAACAAATACATGTATGTTGTCAACGAACAAGTCAAGTATCTTATTCAGAGGTAAAGTATACCTCCAAACGTAACAAATATGTTGTCAACCAACAATTCGAGCATCTTATTCAGAGGTAAGGTATACCTCAAAACGTAACAAATATGTTGTCAACCAACAAGTCAAGCATCTTATTTAGAGGGACAATAGTTATCAAAGGTACCAGGATAATAATTTAGTACGCCAGAAGCGCGTTTCGTCTACACTAGACTGATTAGGGACGCTTATATCAAAGTATTTATAAAGCTAAACAAGTACAAAAATAAAGAGCATTGAGGATCCAAAATTCCAAAAATGCCTGGAATAAGAAAATCCTTAGTTTTTCGAGAAATTCAAAGTTTAGTAAACAGGAAAGTTATCAAAATGACCACATTATTGATATGTCAACACCGAAGTGTTTATTTGAAATGATTATTTGTAACCTCGAAAGTTTTTGGACGTTAAAGATTTATCCGAGTACTTGAGTATTAAATTTCAGATCTTTTAACATCCCTAATATCTACACATACTTGAATTTGATTGGTTCGTATAAATTGCTTTCCATTGTTTTCACCTCGACAAGTCATTTTACCGAAACTAGATTCATGACCTATGCTAACACTATGTCTTACACTGCAGTATATTCTTGCAAGGTACATTTCAATGTAATACTTTTTTCCAAGAACGTTGATCATGACGGAAAAACAAAACTAATGATTTTGTACAGATTCAGCTAATCTTAAATGAGGAGTAATTGATTTTCAAACTTGACTTGTGAGGTGAACAAATCAAAAACATGTTGATAACATGTTTGCCAGCCTATATCACGGTGCCGCTACTGTGCGTAAGCAAACATATTGATGATTTTAAGATTTTATTAGGATTCATGGTAATCTGAAAAGCAATATGTTAATTAGTAGCAGTTTTACACTTGACTTTTATGTACGAGATGTTTAGCTTAAGTGCATAATCACCATATTTCTCAACTTGCTTGTGTCGTAGATTAATTAAAGAGACACACGACATCATGTTAAACAACCCTTACTTTACCCCTAATGTATAGAATATGGACAATTAAACATTTCAAATACTTTGATAATTGTTAAAATTATTTTGTCCTACAATTGTGTCAGATAATTACATTGTAATAAGGTAGAATTTGTGTTGGTCTCCTAGTATTATGGAATGTATAGATGGTATCACAACAAAGATATTTTGACAATGACATTGAATTAAATAAAAGTTTAGAATAGGACTAAAGAATATTACTAGATACGTTAACAGATACATATAAAAGGTTATATTTTATCTCCGTAGATCAGTTTTAACTTTGGTTATTTAAAAAACTACCTTCAAAGGTATTGGTCTTCGAATGATCTATTTGTATGTTTATTCATTTTGTACATTTATAGATCAACTGTGTAATCCAACAGATTGACTACGAGTAACATTCCTATTTCAATATGTTTGTACTGTTATTTTCTTTTATTTTGCCCACTGAGCCTGTTAGTTGTTGGCAATGACGAACATTTGTATTTTAAACTATATATATTTTGATATTTCATCGTCTGTAAAATCTACTGTTTTCGCTTTAGCAAAACAAATGTTTCAAACTTAACTGAATTAAACTCCAAATGAAAGCCGATTACAAAAAAAAATCCGAATATGACCTGAATTTCATGAATGCAAGTTTAAAATGACTCAACAGGTATTCGATGATTTATCTTGAAACAAAAAGAGCGTGATGGGATGTACAAACTCTCCTCTTATATATGCATTACCTGTTTTACATATTAAGACTCTTTGAATTATTTGGATTAGAGTCAACATTTTGACAAACATACATAGTATATACTGTTTAATAGAAATATGCACGATGGGGCATATGGTATGTTGCTGCTAAAGGGTATATTCAAATGCGATAAAATTTTAATATTTCCTGACCAGTTTTTCATGTCTATTTCCTTTAATATAAAAACTTGACAGTTTGTTATTTTCTTATTGGATTGGTACTCTTCGCCAGCCTTATATCCACCCGACCGAAAGCAATTGGAAAGGAAACATCAACAATGAAACAAAATTATAAGAAATTATATGAAATGTATATTAAAGACAATATGAACTACTTGTCCAGTATAGAGATAAATGTGTTTGTGTAATGCTTTTTCCTGCCATGGAATAATGTGAGAATATCATATTGGTATAACAATGGTTGACGGCATACAGACAGTATGATATGCTATAGTCGAAAAATGCGCTCGTTTAATAACAAGAAGTGTTCTGTCGACACAAGAAATATATTCTGTCGACAAATGAAATGTGTTCTGTCGACACAGAAGATGACATAACACTGATACATGTTTCATCTACGGCTGTCATTATTTTTTTAAATCAAAAAAATTAATCGGGTAATAAAATTGTGAATTGGTTACACAACAAACAGCCCACTGATGTTTGTTCGTCACTTATGTGAGTGTGTATTTTTACTTTGATACTTTACAATAATATGTAATTCATTTATCGTGTAATTGCAGTTTCAAATCATTGGTTGCATGCACAACCAAAAACAAAAGATATTATTACAACAATACAATGATATATTTGAAATTGATATAAATACATAGATCTAGTCATGTGATAAAGAAATAACAAATATGTTCTTAGAGCTCCCTATATTTTTCCTTTATATTGATATACAAGAAAAATATTTTTAAACTTTTCAATATTTTTTTTCAAATTTAGAATTTAAAATTCTAGCTACATAACCGTGTATCGTGTTACAAAATAATCGACCATTATCGTATCTCTTCTATTCATTTAAGGTTACAAGCCTGAATGAACATCAATGAATTTATGTTATAACACCAAAAGAATTTAAACAAAGCATTAGTTGTTGTGGACATTTAGAAAAACTTTAAATGTATTTATCCCCTAATATTTTCCAGTGCATATTCACTCTTAAATAAATGACTATTACTCCACTGTATGTTGCAACAAATTGATGAGTAAGTTGTTTGCGGGTGCCTGTGCTCTCATTGCATGTATTGTATTTGTCTGATGGCCGGATGTTTGCATTCTCAAAAGTATGCACAAAATAACGACAGATTCAGACTAAATGTAAATATGCATGTAATTTCTTTTCTTCAAATATTCTGTTCTGCCAATTGATTGTCAACTTAAACTGTCCAGGTTTTATGAAAATACAGAGCTTAACTCTTCCATTTTCAGTCTTTGTACTCTATAAGTATATGTACCTCGATCCTCATCACCGCAGTTTTCGTAACTTTTATTTATCTATTTCAGCTGCTCAGAACATTTCAAGATCAAACATCTATTGATATAATGTGTTCAAGTAAAGTATGCAGCTCCTGCTGAACATGTTGTATCCGTCGTGTTGATTATGTAGCTAACATTTCAAGGATCAATTTAAATCGCTGATGTCAAATTCGAGGATAAAGGAATACGAATTATTTAAAACAGTTGATTAAAAAGGAACAATTGAAATATGAAAAATGAACGAAAACAAGAAAACACTATAACCAAAAATTATGATGTAGGAAAAGACAAGTAACATAACATAGAAAGCTAAATATAAGCAACTCTTATCCCAAATAAAAACGCGGTGATATCAGTTGCATAACTATAGTATGCTAAACATGTTGCGCTCTGTCGAGAAAGTTGTATGATAAGTAGTTTATGGATGTGGCCATCTTACAAACATAGTCCATACCGGTCAATCATATCATATTATCGTCTGTATGACCCCCGTAGGGATGACTTCTACTTTATCATGGACTTGGAACCCTGAATGCAATAGCTTTTACTTAAAAAGTAACCGTTACGAAAATTATGATAACAAAATATGAGCCCTAGAATATCATATTTACTGGAAAATGTATACTGCAAATGTGTGATCTAATGAAATATTTCTACACAGAAGTAGCACAGTTAAAAATTGAAAAAAATATGATATTCTCTTTTCTGTAATTATATAAGATTCATACCTTTGCAATTTTCTAGAAAAGGTAAATATATGAATGATTCCGTATCTGAGTTTTTTGTCAGCGAAAAGACATCATCTGTATTAGAGGGGAGCGTATAGTTAAATTATAGTGCTGGCATATCAATGCCAATATACGATAATTATTAATTCTTTTGTGTATTTCATATCTAAATGGAATAATATATACCACCCTGACATTCATTTAATTTTAATTGTTAAAATCAACTTATGTGATAAAAATGTAGACATACTTACATCTTTTGAACTTTCATCAACATTAATATGAACATGTACACGATGTTAGTAAATGATTCTCAATCCTTTCAATATGGTCGAATTTGATATATAAAATTCCAGTAACACAATGATAGGTGTACTAACTAATTATCCATTACGCACAACCTATTTGTCTAATGTCTATTCATTTAAAGGATCAACGATTGAATAAACATCAAGGCTCTTTTGTTATGTTGTACCCAAGTTATTTAAGTGTAGTAGTATTAGATTTCGTAAACATTTAAAGATTTATAAAACATATTTACTTCAAATATTTCCCAGTGCATTTAATCAATTGTTTACCGTAGCTATTACTTCGTTTCTTGATTCTCTTTCGATACGAAAGTATTTAAGCTATGGGTGTAGTATCATAGCATATACACATTATTGTGTCAATTCGAATGGTTCGGATCTTAAAAGTATGAGATAATGCACGCATTTTTTTTTACAGTAGTCTGCTCTCTTCCAGAATAAACATTTGTTTTGACAGACCTTCAATATCAGATTTTTAAATTCACGTACATTCTAACTTCACGGGACATGCAAATACAGGGCTTAAATTTCTATCTTACAGCCCTTGTTAGGAGTCCTTTCTATTCTATGAATAAACCAATTACTAAATCGGAGATATAAATCAACCTATATACTCTCTTTCCATGTAAAACTTGGCTGCATTTTACATATTGTGAAACCGAGGACGATCTGATTCTACGATTGTGTGTTTATGTACTTTCTTTCTTTTGAGGATTATGCTTGTAGGGGACATTATAAGTCAATAGACAGAGGTGCTACGAAAAATCAAGATAGGGAGGGTAACCTGGATGGTTCCTACAAAAAGACCGGATGTGTATTTAAATGCAATGCATCTCAACGTTACAATATTTGCCTCTATGTTTGTAAATATATCTTTATAAAAACAAAATTGGAACGATCCTTTAAATATTTCGAAATTGAAGATTTAAGATTTAAAATATGTACATAAAGGGTGGGTTAGTAAACTGTGTTCTATTATCGCACCCTTGCAAACGTCAAATAAAGTGTCCCGTTTATGTTGACTTCACACTGAAATCTACGACGAACGGGACGATTTCAACTTCTTAATCGTGAATTTCTGATTTCCCCTTACCCTCCGCCCCTTCATATCTCAGTAGAAACGTTATGTTCTTGCATGTTCACACGTACTTAATACAAAAGAGTGTCCTCTATACACAGAAATTGTTTCAACAAAGTTATGAGTAATAAGGAGGAAAGATTAAAAATGATACTTCGTATATTTTATGGACACCATCATGAATAAGTTGATCCATTCGATGTGTCTGTGTCTAAACTAACTTAGATATTTTTTACCACGTCTTAAGTTATAGTTATATACGATTTACGTCGTCTGATCTTTAAAGTATCGAACATGACTTATGCCCGAATATGAATGTTTTGCTGAGTGTGAATTCGCATTGCTATTAGACATGTCACTGAATATTTTAACCAACATTCATATATTATTTAGTTATGATGTTGTATGTATACATGTTATAATTCTGATCGGATATTGTTATATGTCTTATCGTTTGTAGTTGTAATTCTTTTTTATATCCGTATGTTAAAGTAATAATAAATAATCTCCCAGCTCATTAATATGATTTTAGTGTAAAGCAAGTATATGTACACGATTTAATTGTTTAACAGTTAGAATCAGAAGAAATACCGACATAGCTATATAATGCGATTAATTAACGTATTACTAACACAATTCTATATGTTTATGGATATTCTTGTAATTGTTATAAAATATCAAAGAAAATAATTACAAACCTCATCTTGATTTATATACATTTTTTAATTACCTGCGACGTCACTTTTTTGTGGCGTTGATACATTCGTGTGACGGACAGTTCGTAATTATATAATTCTGTTTTTGTGTAATGTCCTAAATCATTTCACGTATTGTTATTCTGTGGTTTACATGTCGTAATGCACTGTTAGGTGTTATTTATGCATGCATTTTTCTGTCCTGAATGTTCCTCCATATATTTGTACTGCATTCCTGTCATGCAATGTTGTCATTTTTGTAGTATATTCAACTTTGCCATAAAAAACGCGAGGTTTGGTTAGCCCCAAAACCAGGATCAACCCACATTTTTTTTAAATGTCCTGCGACCAGTCAGGAAAATGGCAGTTGTTATCTTATAGTTCGCTTCGATGTATGTTGCATTGACGTGTGCCTTTTATTGAACTTCAGTGTTTCTGTGGTTTCGTTGTTCTTTTTTTATAGTTGACGTGTTTCTCTCGGTTTTAGTTCGTAACCAGGATTTGTTTTCTCTCAGCTGATAAATGACTTTTTAACAGCAGTATACTACTGATGCCTTTATTTCTCCTCCTTAATTTGACAAATTATCACACATTTTCCAAGAAAAATTGGAAAGATGTAGTAAAACATCCGAAACTATACGAGATCTTTCAAGACCCATCTGTACAGGCTCTCCGCTGGCCCAAAAGCCTTAACGATTTGCTGGTAAGGGCAGACTATGCGGTATGGGCTTTGCTCATTTTTAAGGGCCGTACAGTGACCTATAGTTGTTGATATTTGTGTCATTGTTGTCTCTTATGGAGAGTTGTCTCAATCTCAATCATACAAAATCTACTTTTTTATATTAACCTTCCATAATTAATTCATGGATTTATAATGGGGTACATCTGAACACTTTATTCGAAAAGACAAAAAATGTGTTCCTTCTGTTAAAAAAGAACCGGATATCATACCGTTATGTTGAAAATCTTTCAATGAAACTAAGTCTCAGACAAAGTGTGACACATTTATATTTTTTTTTCCCGCAAAATCTTCAACAGAACAATTTATCTCTTGATTCAATTAGTATAGTAACTAATTTGGTACAAAGTATAATTTGTTCTTGAACTCATATCATTGCCAAAGTAAGTACTAAAGCCTTTTGGGTATGTTGATCCTGTCAGGATTTCACTCTCACGTAGTTCTCAAGATCATTGTTTGAAAAATTGAGTCTTCTGCTTTATTTAATGACTGATATGATAATCAAATTGTTAGAAACTAAATCAATTAAATTATCCCAAGGCTTTGTTGAAACTATTTCAGTGGTTTTCCAGTTAATGTTACAATGATAAGTTCCAACTGTCAGCCTAAATTATACTATAGTCTGTAAAGAGCAGACGATTACTATCTAACTTAACAGGCCAACATTCAGTCCTATTTTTAACGTGCAAAGAACAGACGATTACTATCTAACTTAACAGGCCAACACTTAGTCCTAGTTTTAACGTGTAAATAAACTCATCATAGATACCAGGACTAAATTTTATATATACGCAAGACGCGTGTTTCGTCTACACAAAACTCATCAGTGACGCTCGATCCAAAAAAGTTATAAAAAAGCCAAATAAAGTACGACGTTGAAGAGCATTGAGATCCAAAATTCCTAAAAGTGTTGCCATATACAGGTAAGGTAATCTATGTATTAAGAACAGACGGTTTCTATCTAACTTTACAGACCAACATTCAGTCCTAGTTTCAACATGTAAAGAACAGACGATTACTATCTTACTTGACAGACCAACATTCAGTCCTAGTTTCAACGTGTAAAGAACAAAGATTACTATTTAACTTGACAGACCAACATTCAGTCCTAGTTTCAACATGTAAAGAACAGACGATTACTATCTAACTTAACAGACCAACATTCAGTCCTAGTCTCAACGAGTAAAGAACAAAGATTAATATCTAACTTGACAGACCAACATTCAGTCCTAGTTTCAACGTGTAAAGAACAGACGATTACTAGTTTCAACGTAGTCCTGTATCTAAACGTGTAAAGAACAGACGATTACTATCTAACTTAACAGACCAACATTCAGTCCTAGTTTTAACGTACAAAGAACAAACGATTACTATCTAACTTGACAGACCAACATTCAGTCCTAGTTGTACCGTGCAAAGAACAGACGATTACTATCTAACTTGACAGACCAATTTATTATTATTATTATTATTATTATTATGAGTATTATACAGTATTTATAACAGCGCATTATATAATATAAAAAATTACCCTTAGTGCTTTACAACATATTCATACACATATATAAGTATTAACAATAAAATATGAAAGCCCATGTTATGAGATCCTAAAACAAACAGATTTAAAATAAATGGCATATAAAATTGAAATATTAAATTCACTGATCAACATCAAAATTTATATAAATGGGCATGTTATAATAAAGGAGACATTGAACCCGTACAAATAAAAATAAGTTAAAAATGTTTGCTTTAAAATAATTAAAAGAAAATTGCTAAGTCTTAGTTTTAACGTTTACTTTTAAAGTTATCATACTTGTTAAAGTGGTTCAAATTTCAAAACATCAATGTGGGACTTCTTTAAATTATTATAGAACTATTTGTTTCCGTTTACAGCAGTTTTCTTCTGAGAACTTACCACGTAAATGTGAACTAAACTGGAGAAATCTTTTTTATTGTCTGGATGCAATATTGTCCATCTGAACTTATTGTCATACTTTTAATTGATACTCTTTTATTTACTGTGAAATTTCAGTAATAAACAGACAGACATAAATGTAAAGAATATTGAAACTACATGTTTTAGTATAAGGCAAAAAACAACGCTACCAATTATCAGGTGTAGCTATATTCATATAAACTATAAACGACTTTCATGCAAGTGGAAGATTTATATGACTCTCAAACGAAAATGTGAAGTATCGCCATATCGAACAGATTTACTATGACGCAATTATCATTATGGCCACACCAGACAGGATACTGTACATTCAGAAATTATTAGAAAAATGGACACAAATGAGAGTTTAATCATCGCGAATTCAGTAACATCTGCATAGAGATTCATGAAAAAAATCACAATGCTAGTTCATATTATTTTGCGTACGCACAGATTCGCAGTATTTGCATTGATAAAAACCTCGCAATACTTTAAGAATATTCACGGAAGTATTATAATGACCATATCAGATAGTTAATTATGAAGGAGATAAAAATGTTTCCAATTAGTTCCGAGACATGGGCAATGTTAAGATGAATGTATTCCTACTGATGTTTATTGAATGTCTGCTAGCATGAGAGTGACCATAGAACGCACAAACGTTTACTTTCAAAACCATTTTGCTTCAGTAGCATTCAGTTAGTAATGTAGTCAACGAAAAAAGACGATGGAACGATTTGAACCTCAAGCTCGTACTTAATATGGCTTTTAAACATTATTTGATTCCAACGTCAATGATGAATCTTTTGTAGACGTATGGAAAATGTATGGCGTGAATATGAAATTTCATTCCTGGTTTCTATGATGAGTTTATTTGTTTCTACTTTAAAAATTTCGCAGTCAAACAAATGAAAATATAGCATTTGCCATTGAAAGAGAAATGAGGCGTTTTAAACCATTTCTAGAGAGTAGTGACTTATTTTATTTATCAAAAAAAGTATAATATGTATTTCATTATTATATATCAGTAACCATAGCTAATCTCTAAAACATTTTTAGCTGTCAGTAGTATTTGAAATATGCAACTGGTATAATGTGTCTTCATCTTCATTTATAAAAATAAAAATCGTATTTTATGCAAATCACTAAATAAAATGAGGATCATTCAGTACTATATACTTGTCTCATTTAAGTTAAAGAGGGACGAAAGATACCAATTGGACAGTCAAACTCATAAATCGAAAGTAGACTGACAACGCCATGGATAAAAATGATAAGAACAAACAGACAAACAATAGTACACATGACACAACATAGAAAACTAAAGAATAAACAACACGAACTCCACCAAAAACTAGGGTTGATCTCAGGTGCTCCGGAAGGGTAAGCAAGTCCTGCTCCACTCTTGATTTATTAGCTTCCTTATGAGCAACAACCCTCAATCAAGAAAATCATGATAGGAAATGCAAGCACGGGAATATCGTATCAATTGGGAGATATATACACCGTATGCAGGGGCTGCTGGAATGTTGCTACGTAGAAATGGAAAGTTCACAATTGGAAAGCTGGAACATACCCATGTCACGCTTTACAAATAATTCATTTGCCCATTAGTCTTGAGTCTTCGACTTCCCCATTCTTGAATGAAAGAAAGGCAGTTTTCTTAGTGATAAAATATCAAAACGACAAATAGCATGGCAACACGCTGAATATACCGATAAGTTGCAACGTACATTGACTAAAAATTAAGAATTATTCGTCCTATATGACTGTGCAACTCCTAATCTCAGCTACTTTTGCATAGGTACTATTTTTGTGCTTAAAATATGTAATACTGGAAATTTACTTTTAATAATTAGTACTATTTTATTACTTTGGAATCATCGTAATATTTAGGTACCTGTATTTTACAGTACTTGATTTGTACTTAATATATTGGTACATGAATAATACCAACAGTGATCACAATATTTCATGTTTGAAAATCATAACTTTTATAAGAGATTTGAAATAATCTAAAAGTCATTGCTTGACATAGTATACTTTATATTTGTTGTTTATATCATTGGATGACAATTTTGAGAATGTAACTTATTAGGGCTACTCCATATAACAAGTACAATCAACCCAATGGTGTTAGGGCTCTTTATTTATGATATGACTATGGGTCATTCTATCAATAAACTGCTGAATCTGATTTACCAATTCTAAAGGCTTTGTTTTGACCTAGACAAGGGATCAGATACATACAACTTACACACTCTTAAAGGCATCACGTTGTTATATGCACTCTGTTTTAGGCTAAGAGGTTGATCATATATAATTATAGTAACCCCATCACTGCAAAGTTATCGATGAATTACTGATTTTTTTTATGTATAATCCATTTTGCTTTAATTTTGTTTTAAATATCCATAAATAACTCATTTGACAACCCTAATACTGTTAAAGACGTAATTGAAATATCTGTTTAATTGATATATGTTTCATCTCTTTACACTTAATATTTCTTTTATCCCCATTGTGTTAATTATTAATTATTGATAAAAAAAAACCAACAACAACTGATATTTGAGTTACAACCTTGATTACTGTTTGTACTAAGTTTAAACCTCTATGCCATACCAAATTGTATTTGATAAAATGTGTCCAAGGCCATGAAACTCCACTAGACAGCTGTTAACTAAAAAATCCCTCTATCTTAAAATAAGACATGCTATGCTAATTAAAATCATGTAAGTTATGACTATCTTCTCTCTCCTCTGTCCTTTAACCGCTGATTATATACACCTGTTAAAGTGCTCACCATTTGTATATAATGATATACTCTATTGTTTTTTATGATCACCTTAAAATGTCGATAATATTTTCCAGGTGCATTTTGTTATGACATGCGTTCCTATAAGCTGCTGTTTAAGAATACATCTTAGTTTACAAGTTTAGGTGTTTACTTTGGATTAAATAAAAGTGAATGTGACAAATTAAATATTAAAAAAACAATGAAACAGTAAAAAAAATTAATACTTAATTGGGAAAAAAGAAATTTAACAATGAAAGGTCGAATAACAGTTGTTAAGTCGCTTATTTTACCTAATCTTACTTTTTTAGCTTCGGTTGTTTCAATACCCCAAATGTACATAAAAGATTTTAAAAAACTCATATACAATTTTATATGGAATAATAAACAAGAAAAGGTAAAACGTTCAACACTTACCAAAGATTACACAAATGGAGGTCTAAAAATGACAGACATTGATTACTTTTTGAATGCATTACAAATTTCATGGGTTAAACGATTAACCGCAAAAACAATTTGCTAATTGGAAAGTCATTCCAACATATTATTTCAATAAATTTGGTAAAAACAACCTTATATTTCATATGATGCCTGACAACATAAAATCATTACCTAATTTAAGTAATATACTACCCTCATTTTACTTGAACATGTTAAAGAGCTGGTACGAAGCAAATAATACACTATCAAGTAATACACCTATCATAAATTTTAGAAATATTAGGCAGCAAATGTTGTGGGGTAATAAAAACATAAAATTTAAAGGAAAATGTTTAGTTTACCTAAATTGGATAAAAGATGGTATTATTTTCATTAACGATATAATTGATCAAAAAGGTCACATATCACAAAAAGTAATATTGGAGAAACTAACCTCAAAAACTTATTGGATCTCCGAACTTTTAAAATTGAAAAATTGTATTCCAAAAGAATGGGTTAGTACATTAAGATCTGACAAATCTTTGAAAACTTCTATAAAAACAAAATTAAACTTGTCCTTGACTGTAAACAAAAAAATCAAAATTAATTGAAAATATGTCATCCAAAGATATATATAACCATTTAAATAACAAAAATGATGAGAGACCACTAGGATTTTCCAATGAATAATGTGCTTCAATTTACGTTTACCTATTTAATAAATAACAAATATAAAATGTTAAGATGGAAATTACTCCATTACATCCTCCCATGTAAACAATTATTACTACAATGGCACATACAAGAAACAAGTATGTGTGACTTGTGTAACTTGACTGAAGATTACGAACACTTTTTTTTCTCAAATGTCAATTCTTTCATGAATTTTGGAAGAAAATATATGTACTTGTAAGCAAAATCAAAATTGGGTCACATATTTTTAATTTTAAAACCGTAGTACTGGGCTATAAAATACATGATCCTATGTATAATGATAATCTCTTCCTAACTGTCTTAATATATTCAGTTCATAAAAGTACTCATATATCAAATTATAAACAAAAAGGCATAGACGCTTAAATGAATTTTTAAACACATACGAAATTAACAAATATATTAATGCTAAAAACAGCAAATTTTTAAATGATGTAAAAAGATACATATGATCATGAATAGCTGGATTTAAAATATTTTCATGTATAAAATTTATGTAGCAAAAGTTGACAATATATCTGAACACGTGGTAATAAACCAAAACAGCATGCTTCGTGAAAATGTACAGAATTTTGTCTCAAAACGCATTCATTACACACTTTATCACTTAATCATATGAATTTCCATTTACAATGTCGAAACTTACCACATATAATTTTTAACTTAAGTTTAAGTTGTTCGTGAGTATCAATAAAACGTATAAATTAATCCGCACAATTGATCAACCAGCTCAACGGTTTTCATCAAAAAGGTTAATAAAGGTCAATGATCATAAAGTTTTAATCTTTAGAAACAAAACCGGACAAAACTGTACACTTTCCGTAATCATGAAACAATATAGTTTGTAAAATGTTTGTAATAACCATGAACTGTAAAACAGACAAACTATCTATAAATATGAATTCACTGCATAAATTCCCTGGTTATCCAGTGACTAATTCACAGGGATACTCGGCCAACTGCTGTAGGTCGAGTAATTTGTAACAACAGCAAAGAAAAGTGCAATAAAGATATTATCAAAAAAAAAGAAGAAAAAAAAAGAATACATCTTTATGAACCATGTTTTCACTCAGATGCTTCAAACAACCAGTTACGGTTTAACAATAATCGGAATTAACATAAATTGTGTAATAATTATTGGTGCATAATTACTAATGAATTATTTATTATTATGAAATATAACAAAGTGTTTAGAAATTATACATAAGGTTAGTGTGACTGTAGTGTAATGATGTTATGTCAACCATATACAGTGCCTTTTCTTTAATAATTATATGTTTCAGTTAATCTTGTATTGGATTTTTTTTTTATTGCAATCCATTCCCATTTCTTTAATAGTGCTTTCAGTTCATTTAGGATTTACAGATTTTGTCAATTGGTTTTTGATCCAAAATGACGCTTTGTACATAAGTAGTATTTTCTCATTTATGATTCATTATGAAACCCTCTTAAACTATGAGAATCAAAGATTTACTCAGTTAGTTATGGTTCTGTAAACTATAAATGAAGATTTTGTTACGGCCAGAAATCGCCTTTAAATTGTAGACAACAAAAGACACAAATCAATAGCAAAATTTAACAATATTTATTATACAAAAGTTTACAAGAAGTATTACACAAATATAACTGTCAATTTAACTGTCAAAATATGAGTCCAATCTTTTATCTTTATCTGTATCCGGATATCTTTTTGAATCCAATCTGAATATTACGTTCACTATTAAGGTCACAATCCAGTATTAGGTTGTTGTTAGAATAAAAGTGTCAATCCAAATGCTGTCAATGCTAATGTCTATCGATGTCTAAGTCCAAGTCCAAGAGTAAGAGTGAGTTTAACTTTAGTGTCTGTATATATATATATTTGTCATGGAAGATTCTAGAACAGTCTATAATGGAACATCCTAGAAAGTTACAACAGAAGTTTCTAGTAAAATGTAGAAGTTGATATAATGCATCTTTTATTAGGATCATTCTGGAAAGTTCCAATCATTCTGTAATTGTTCCAGAGATTTCTAAACTGCACAATTCTAAAATTATTCTGTAAACAACTATCAGGCCACACAATACAAATCAGGCCAACATAAATAAATACATTAATTACAATATCATAAAAATTTACTATTGACTCATTAGTTCTATCGTTCTGTAAATGATAAATGAAGATTTACTATTGACTCAATTAGTTCTATGGTTCTGTAAATGATAAATGAAGATTTACTATTGACTCAATTAGTTCTATGGTTCTGTAAATGATAAATGAAGATTTACTACTGACCCAGTTAGTTCTATGGTTCTGTAAATGATAAATGAAGATTTACTACTGACCCAGTTAGTCCTATGGTTCTGTAAATGATAAATAAAGAATACTGGTCTTCTTAATTTGAACCTACACAGCTACTTTTGCATAGGTACTATGTCAGTACCAAAAATCTGTAGTACTGGAAATCTACTTCTAATATTCAGTATTATTTTGTTACTCTAAAATTATTGTAATATTAAGGTACCTGTATTTTACAGTACGTTATTTGTACTTGAAAATTTAAGTACTACATATTTTTGGTTACAACGTTACATTTTCATCATTTTGATAGTATGTCTATTTCAAATCTCTTAAAATTATGATTTTCAAGCATGGAATATTGTGATCGCTTTTGGTATCATACGTGTCACGGTACTTGTCTATCCCAAATTCATGTATTTGGTTTTGATGTTATATTTGTTATTCTCGTGGAATTTTGTCTGTTGCTTGGTCCGTTTCTGTGTGTGTTACATTGTAGTGTTGTGTCGTTGTTCTCCTCTTATATTTAATGCGCTTCCCTCAGTTTTAGTTTGTTACCCCGATTTTGTTTTTTGTCCATGGATTTATGAGTTTGAACATCGGTATACTACTGTTGCCTTTATTCTGAACCAAAATTTTAAATACAAATCAAGTACTGTAAAAATCAGTACTACAGATTTTAAATACAAAAATAGTACCTATGCAAAATTGGCTGTGTAGGATATTTGTATTGAGGATATATAAAACATTGTATTACAAAGATAAACATTGTATTATAACGATAAACATTGTATTATAAAGATAAACATCGTATTATAAAGAGGAGGTATGGAAGTTGTGATTATTTAAGTAAACGTCCGATGAGAACATGTTAAAAGTTTTATGATTGATGATAGAACTCTCTCTCTTAAACTTTGAGTATTAAAGAAGTCCTATTGACTTGAGTAATTGTATGGTTTTGTCAAATAAATTAAGGTTTCTTACGAAGTATTAAGTTTTTCTTCTATAGGAAGTGTAAATTGCAAAACTTCATCCACAGAAAATTGTTTATTTTAAAAATCTTTAATCACTTCAAGCTTAAAAATCTCTGTATTTGATCGCATATAACAGATGTAGGAAATTATATGTTACTTTTAGTAGTAATGTACATAAACTATCCATACTGGTAAATTATATCAAACCTAGCTATGTTGCAGTCTGGATATTGACAATTTGTAAATTAACCAGTTATCAAAATGTATGATTTTGTATTGATTCACTATCAGTGGTAAATACTGAGTTACTAATACCATTGAATGTTCCTTCATCTGATTACTGATAACTTATAATGCAATAGGGCAAACCATTGATATATTGTTTCATATAAACAGTAAAACCACTTTGTGTTCTAACTTATAGACCAGAACAGAATGTCACAATAAAGAAATTAAACTTCATACATTGTTTTTCTAATTGCTAAGCCTGTAATAATACTGATACATGGAACTTCGAATAAAGTTAATATGAAAATAAGAAAATGTTGTATGATTGGCAATGCGACGAGAAAACTCTCCACCAGAAACTAAAATGCTGTAGAAAGTAACAACTGTATATCAACTAATCAGCAAAACTCATACCACAGATAAGCTTCAAAAGGTTTTTAGATGACAAATGTAAATCAATTCAAACAAGAAAACTAGTGATTTATGTACAAAAGAATAAACAAGAACACCACTGAATTACAGAATGAAGTTCATTTGATACATGTAGACAAATCTTCATATAACAGACTTTCAATACAAATTTAGTTATAATGAATGATGCAGGCAAAGCCTTTTAGCTTGCTCACTCTTTCTGTGAATGTAGTCAGTATTAGTTCAATCAAATTTATCGAAACCGTGGAAACCAATTGATTTTACCAGTAACCACCTTGATTTAACTTTTCTATTTCTTTCAAAATGATGGAGAAGCATTCAGTTGATAGTATAGTAAATCATAAAACCACAATGTAACATTTGTTAATCATTTATCCATCACAATGCAGCTGCTGCAATGACATCATTCCTAAATATAACTCAACATGTAGACATCTTATATGTTCAGGTATTTCACATTCAATCTTTTATGGCAATATTCTTGAAAGAGCACAAAAATGTATGTATACATCTCAAAAGCTAACAAAACCTTTTTACAGACTTAACAAGAAGGGATATGGTTACAATACTGTTAGCAGGTCATTGAAGATTGACATTGAGGGAAACAAAATAGTGCATTTGTTCTGTTTGATTATAGGTTTTGCTGAATTGAAACATATATATATAGACTTTAAAAAAATCTTGCATCTTTTTGGGAATATCAATCCAGGAAAGTTTTCAAAGATCAGCTGTTTTGCAGGTAAGTCTATGGAGCAGTCGTTTACAAGACTGCAACCTGCTTAGGGTATTTTTTTTTATATGTTCACTGCAAGGAAGAAGCTCATGGGGATTTTTGTGTGCCCAGAATGATAAAACATTATGATTTAAGGACTTTTTAAGAGAAAAAAATTCATGGGGTATCAAGTTACACTGGAAAAACTGAAAATATGTAATAATTATGCTGTTTTATACTAGACACCATTCAAAGGTATTAATAGATATAAAGCACAACAGTTTGAGGCAATTTGAGAATTTCATGGTATTACATGCATGATTTTCAATAAAAAAAACATAGAAAGATTTTTTTCTCAATGAAATATTCTTCTTGTGATGAAATTTCTAGTTGCACAGTTTTATTGAAAATTAGTGCAAAGTTGAAGAGACAGCTACATACAAAAGTATTTTTGTTTTCTTTAGGGTTATTATTTTTATGGCTCAATTGTTGACATTTAGGTTGAATATGTATAAAATGAACTTATCTTTTTATATAGATAAGACCGTTGGTTTTGGGTCCCTTTATAGCTTGTTGTTCGGTGTGAGCCAAGGCTCCGTGTTGAAGGCCGTACATTGACCTATAATGGTTTACTTTTATAAATTGTTATTTGGATGGAAAGTTGTCTCATTGGCACTCACACCACATCTTCCTATATCTATTTTGGTGAAAAGATTTTCACAAAATGTTCATTTTTCATGAGTCTATACTTCTTTTCCTGTCTGCGGCACTGCATGGTTCCATATTTTGGTTAAAAAATTGTTTAAAAAGTAGAATTTTTCTAAAACCATCCATCATGACAAGGATTTTTCACCAACTTGAGTATTCATTTTGTTTTTTCTTGAATTTTATTTAAAATTTTATATGCATTGGTTTGTAAAGTACAGTCTAAAAACCATGAGATAAAGACCAGTATAGTCAAAAAAGAGAAAAGTATGGTCTTTCTTGTGTTTACACAGTTGTATTGTAGCAAATTCTTCAATATGAAAAAGTTTTGGGTAGTTTTTCAATTTTGACTTGAACAAGAGGCCCACTTGGGTAAATTTCATTGAAAAAGGGAGAGGGGTAAACTATTGAATGTGGTTCAATCTAACAGGAGGAAAAAAATAAAATAATAGATAAGAATACTCTTCTAGCTTCACAGTATCCAAATAATAAGAAAACATTCATAAAATAGGCTAAAATGTGATTTACAGATCAGTGTAAAGACTTGACTGATTTCCAAATTTTGCCTGTTTTGAGAAAGGGTTACTGCTTTAATAGTGGGGTTATTTTTAATTATACAGCCAAAGGTTCTTTAAATGGCATTTTTTAATGTTTATATATGGCAACTTAATGAAACTAAGTAAATGATTTATTTTTTAAGACATGTCATTATTGTTATAGGTACCAGTCTTGTATTACAACTCAAGTTTCCGGTGCATGTCAAAACATGGAGGGAAACCAAATAGTGCATTTCTTTCTGAACTCAATTTTTTCTGTTTGATTATAGGTTTATGGTGAATTGAACTTATATATAGACTTAATTTTTTTTTTGCAACCTTTTTGGGGATACCAATCAGTTAATTGAGGTTTGGAGCTGGCATGTCAGTAACTGCTAGTATTCCTTTGTTAATTAATGTATTATTGTCATTTCGTTCAGTTTCTTTTGCTACCTATTCTGACTTTGGACTCGGACTTCTCTTAAACCGAGTTTAATTATGCGTATTGTTTTGAGTTTGTTTTTTCTACATTGGCTAGCGGTATAAGGGGAGTTCTAAAAAAACATGTTAAAACCCGCCGCAGTACTCCTCTGTGTGTGGGAGCTAGTTTCTCGCTGCATCGACGACTCATTGGTTGCCTTCGGCTGTTGTCTGCTCTATGGTCGGGTTGTTGTCTCTTTAACACATTCCCCCTTTTCATTCTCAATTTTATTATCTATCTTAAGAATATTTCAAATGCAGAATAACATAAATCAAAAATCATAACCAAGCTCAGATATAACATTTATGTCTGTTAATTGTATTTGAAATATCCAAAATATTAAAACAACATGTTATAACTTTTCTGCGTCCGAAGCGATTGTCTGATTTACTTTCACCAGAAACAGGCAAAGCCGAATAATTGAAAGCCAAGTCTAGACTTAACAGTTTGGAGAGGTATTCGATCAAAACGGACTTAAAGATGGCCAAATGTATCTGAGGTCAACTTTGCCCGAGGGAGTTGAAATATGCAACAGGTATATTGTGTCCTCGTGCATAAAAATACATCGAATCCCAATAAGTTGAATTTTGTGCAAAACGAAAAATAATATGATGAGCAGTTAGTCCAAGGAAGGCGTCACGAAAAAGTTTAAAAAAAGCCTTGCAAGACGTCATAACTATTTGGACTAAATGAGCAGTTAAAAGTATAAGTTGTCTTAAGATCATAAGATGATCTTGATGATAAACATGTCTGTTGTATTTTCATTTATATACACAGCTTTCACAAACACTATTTTTATCCATGAGTTTTCGACTTTCCCATACATCAATGAAAATAAAGCATTCTTCTTAGTTATAACATAGTTATAACAACAAATATCATGGTTTCACGATGGATATTCCAAGTAGTTGAAATGTACATGGACTTAGAATAAACATCTTCTCAACCTATACGTCTTTGAAACTCCTAATCTAATTTTCGAATGTCCTATGCAATATGTAAAAACATCTAACAAAACAATGGTTATGCATACTAATGCCAGACATACGCCAGCAGAAAGTCCAATCGCGAACGATGAGATCCTATTATCGTCGGCACATGTATGCTTCCTACGAAATGATGATAGCATCTTTTTATCAAGTCTTTGTAATGGCGGGAAATTGTGTGTGGTGTTGCGTATTTGTAATGACAAGCACTGACTGCTGCAGTCACATTCAGGTTCTACAAAGAAATATATAAGAATTAAATTAACTATATCCCTTGCTACAAAGTTGAACAGGGTTTAATGTGAATGTCCTGTATGTCTGTCTGTCATTTGTCCGACTATATTGTTGTTGTCATCGCAACAACTGACACAACCCTAAAAAGAATTTCATTATTAAATCGCATGCTACCATAAGACATAAGAGTTTAGTTAGTTAAAACAGCAATTCACTTATAGCATGCTCCATTCATCGAAAAACATTAATTCTCTAATTGATAGTTTGAATAAAAATTCTCTTTTTGGTTAAACGTTGAATTTTTTCTATGAGTTTACATGCACATTCATTATTTTCATACTTTTTCTTAACTTGTCTTTTTTCACCGAGAACTGAATTTATGTCTTAATATAGTTATCAAAGGTACCAGGATTATAATTTAGTACGCCAGACGCGCGTTTCGTCTACATAAGACTCATCAGTGACGCTCATATCAAAATATTTATAAAGCCAAACAGGTTCAAAGTTGAAGAGCATTGAGGATCCAAAATTCCAAAAAGTTGTGCCAAATACGGCTAAGGTAATCTATGCCTGGGATAAGAAAATCCTTAGTTTTTCGTAAAATTCAATGTTTTGTAAACAGGAAATTTTTAAAAATGACCTCATTATTGATATTCATGTCAACACCGAAATGTTGACTACTGGGCTGGTGATACCCTCGGGGACGAAACGTCCACCAGCAGTGGCATCGACCCAGTGGTGTAAATAGTTATCAAAGGTACCAAGATTATAATTAAGTACGCCAGACGCGCGGTTCATCTACATAAGACTCATCAGTGACGCTCATATCAAAATATTTATAAAGCCAAGCAGGTTCAAAGTTGAAGAGCATTGAGGATCCAAAATTCCAAAAAGTTGTGCCAAATTCGGCTAAGGTAATCTATGCCTGGGATAAGAATATCCTTAGTTTTTCGTAAAATTCAATGTTTTGTAAACAGGAAATTTATAAAAATGACCACATTATTGATATTCATTTCAACACCGAAATGTTGACTACTGGGTTGGTGATAACCTCGGAGACGAAACGTCTACCAGCAGTGGCATTTCAAGGTTTAAATATCGACTGTTTAGTTATAAACGAGTAAACATAAATCGATTGAAAACTATCGTGTAATAAAAAAGTGTGCTAATGACTGAAAGACATCTAACAAACAAAAAACAAAAAAAAAACACAAATATACATGTACTTTCTAAACACACAAATAATCAATTATACGCAATAACCCATATATACGTTTATGTACGTCAACGTATCAGATACGGATACGATACGTCTTTAAATCTCCCAATTCTAGTAAACATTAATTACAATCTTTATTTCAGTTTTACAAATTGATATTATTACAATTAGATAGATAAAATGAACAAACGAACAATTAAAATAAAATGTTTTGTTTAATTGTATATCTGAATCTTATTTTGGTACTATCGCCCAAGGTGACACTTGCTATCACAAGTAACGTGATTTGTTTTTACATTTACATATTTGCAGTTCATGTATGAACCTTTGCATTTGCATATTTTTTTATAAAGTTGCTCAATATTCTAAAACAATTGTCCTGCCACGTTATGTTTACTTCCGATATCTTCAATTTCAGTGAACGTATTACTGATCGACATGCTAAATACAAGAGATTACCAGATTTGATTAGCGTGAATTGTTTTAATAGTTAGAATATAATGTTTTTATTTTAATTACAATTGAACTTTAATATTTCTTTGGGAGTTAAGCTATGTTGATTTGTTATATGCATTTGTATTTAATAAACTTGACAACTTTCCTAATGTTAGTCAGATCGTACGCGTACGGTCCGGTCCGACCGTATGAGTATTTTGAAAAAGTACGCATACGGTCCAGACCGTACACGTACGGTCCAAATACTCATACGGTTTGTAACATATACATATATGTCATGTGAATGAACTGGTTCTGTATTTCCTTGCCATTTTTCAACCACAAATAGTCGTAATGAAGGTACGTTTAGCCTATTTCTGTATTTCTGTATTGTTTTTAAGTTAGCCAAAATTACCTTTAGTTGTCGTCGGTAAGGATGTGTCAAAACCTACTAAAAACGAAAACATTTACAACTAACATTCAAATCAATTCAAACGATTGGTAAACAACTATCATATTCCTGACTTTGTACATGAATTTTGTAAAAAATAGAGGATTAAACCTGGTTTTATAGCTAGATAATCCTCTGAAATGTATGAAAATGGGTGATCAAAACAAACAGAAATAAAAGTGAAGATATGTCTAACGAATTTGGGAAAAAATCTATTTTTCGTTATTAACATTTGTTTGAAGGAAGTGGTATAGTGTTTCCGGTCTGTATTTGTGGGTCTTCTTTGGAAAAAATGACCTTTTGTAATTTTAACGTTCACGATGCAACAACATAAGATCTGAAAGCTAAACTTGTCACATGATATTACCCCAGGATGTGTCTACATATTGAGTTATTGAGAAAATAACTATTTCGGCTAATTTAGTGTCGAAATAAATTAAATTAAACTCATAATCGATACTAGGCTTAAAGTTTGGTTACGAGACCGCGTGTTTCGTCTATAAAATTAACATCAGTAACGCCTGAATAAAATGTAGTCACAAAGGCCAAGATAAAGTAGGAAGTTTATGAGCAATGAAACCATGTTTTATTTCTTATATTTTAGGCAAATAATTGTGCACCAAACTACCCACATCCACGTACATTCAATTCGTCTCCGCTGTTTGTTTGCCGAATGCCACACAAGTGGCGTTATTCTATTTATCTATCAAGTGTTTAAGATGTACATGCTCAATTTAAGGCTCTTCAACTTTGTATTTGTTTGGCTTTTTAACTATTTTGATCTGAGCGTCACTGATGAGTCTTATGTAGACGAAACGCGCGTCTGGCGTATAAAATTATAATCCTGGTACTTTTGATAACTAATTAATGAACTATATGCTTTACGTTATTTCTGTTGTTGGTGTTTATTACCAACGCTCTCTTACGTGTATAAGTCTTAGGATTTTCTTTAGGATTTTGGCATCGCGCATCACGAAAGAGACATTAATTGTCGAGATATGCATCTAATGAAGTAAAATTTGCCCCCGTTGATCAAATTAAGTAACGAACTGCAAGGTAAATTTCAAAAGGGGTCTATGAAACTTTAGAAATGAAATGTTTGACCTCTTCAACCAACTGTGCGAATGGTTTTTATCAACATACGTTTCGGAAAAGACTTGCGGTTGAGTTTGTCCATTGTTGAACGGTTTAGGGAGATCTATAGTGTCGTACGGAAATTTGTCTTATTGGCAATCACACAAAATCTTCTTATTTTCATATTCATAAATCTTGAGTCTGGTCTTACTTGTATCATTGATGAAATGAAATAATCATAAAGAAAAGTAAAGGATACACGATTGACATTTAAACTCGTAATTCTAAAATACTCTGACAACGCCAAATGTTACTAAAAAAGAAAAGTCAAGTATACACATAACATAACTCAAATCACAACATCAAAAACAAAAGACGGAACAAAAACAGGAGATGATCTCTAGTGCACAGGAAGGGTAAGCAAATTCTACTATTCATGTGCACCCGTCGTGTTGCTCATGTTAGTACAAATCCGGTGATAATTCCAATTTAATAAACCACTTTCGGGAAAAGGGGACCGGATTGTAGTTGCAATAACTGGAACATATCCGTCGTCACCAGTATTCCATTAAAAGTCAAACCATTCGTGATGGCGTCTGTATCATTAATGAAGAGACGATTTCGGTACTTATACATCCTCGAATTACAAATGTTTGACTTTGAGCGTTCCAGATGAAGATAAATCCAGAAAAGCGCTTCGGACGCATTGAAATTATTAAACGTGTTGTTTTCCCATTTTTTTATCAAATTAATGCATTATTTCTTTTGCAAAGTAATGCATTGTATTACACATTACATATGTAAATGTTAACATTAACAGGAGAAAAATCAAAACATTTTAAAAAATAACATGAAGTCACAAAAGATTATAGAATATCGAATAACTGTTCCTTATACATATCAAAACTTAAGTATACATATCATGTAAAATGTCTTTTCAATACAACTACTGCATTTTAAAATCATGAGGATTTCAAGGTATATTTCTCTGTTTTTTCTCTAAAAAAGAGGAGGTTTAATATTTAATTTAACTTATGTTTACTTCACTTTTATAAATATACATTTAAATAAAATTGAGAATGGAAATGGGGAATGTGCCAAAGAGACAACAACCCGACCATAGAAAAAAACAACAGCAGAAGGTCACCAAAAGGTCTTCAATGTAGCGTAAAATTCCCGCACTCGGAGGCGTCCTTCAGCTGGCCCCTAAATAATATATACGTGTTTCTCGTTTCTCGTTTTGTTTATATAGATTAGACCGTTGGTTTTCCCGTTTGAATGGTTTTACACTAGTAATTTTGGGGCCCTTTATAGCTTGTTGTTCGTTGTGAGCCAAGGCTCCGTGTTGAAGGCCGTACTTTAACCTATAATGGTTTACTTTTTAAATTGTAATTTGGATGGAGAGTAGTCTCATTGGCACTCACACCACATCTTCCTATATCTATATACTAGTTCAGTGATAATGAACGCCACACTAATTTCCAAATTGTACACAAGAAACTAAAATTAAAATAATACAAGACTAACAAAGGCTCCTGACTTGGGACAGGCGCAAAAATGCGGCGGGGTTAAACATGTTTGAGAGATCACAACCCCCCCCCCTTATACCTCTAGCCAATGTAGAAAAGTAAACGCACAACAATACGCACATTAAAATTCAGTTCAAGAGAAGTCCGAGTCTGATGTCAGAAGATTTAACCAAAGAAAATAAACAAAATGACAATAATACATAAATAACAACAGACTACTAGCAGTTAACTGACATGTCAGCTCCAGACTTCAATTAAACTGAATGAAAGATTATGATTTCATCATATGAATATCAGGCACAATCCTTCCCGTTAGGGGTTTAGTATCATACCATCATAACATATGAGAAGAACATAACCCGTGTCATGCCAACAACTGGTTTTTGAATAAATGTGTTTAGTTCCGATGCAAAGACCCTATATGTGAATCAATATTAACGCCAAAATATGCAATCTTTAATGACCTGACAACAGTATCGTAACTATATCCCTTCTTAATAAGTCTATTCAAAGGTTTTGTTATTTTTTGAGGTGAATACTGACACCTTTGTGCTTTATAAAGGATATTTCCATAAAAAATTGGATGTGAAATACCTGAACGTATATGAAGTCTGCATGTTGAGCTATATTTACGAATGATGTCCTTATACCGATGATAAAATTTAGTAAATGTTTTGACTAGTTTGTGATATCGAAAACCCTGGTGTAATAATTTTTCAGTAATACATAGATTTCTCTCGTTAAAATCGAAAACATTGTTACATACACGAGCGAATCGTACAAGTTGAGATATATAAACACCGTAAGATGATGACAAGGGAACGTCACCATCTAAAAATGGATAATTAACGATAGGAAATGAAAATCATCTCTTTTATGATAAATTTTAGTATTCAGCTTTCCGTTAGTGATATAGATATCAAGATCGAGGAAAGGTCATTGTTAGTATTAGCTTTATTTAAAGTAAGTTCAACAGGATAAATTTCTTTAATATACATACTGAAGTCGTCATTATTGAGAGCCAAAATATCATCCAAATATCTAAAAGTATTATTAAATTTGTTTATCAGATGTTGTTTCGATGGCTCTTCGCTTATTTTTGTCATTAATTGTAACTCATAGCAATACAAAAACAGTTCATTTAATTCCAATCAAAATATTTACCGATAATGTCTTTCCTAAGTAAATAATGAACAAAGAGATTAATTCATGACCCAGTTTCAAAGTGGTGAAAAGATTGATTGTAAAACAAACTAATTAGTGTTTTATGACAATGGTCAATTTTTCTGTTATTTACTCATGACAAGGTATCCGTTGATGGTTGAACAAAAATTAAGTACTTTTACAGTGATGCTTTTCAAATAAAAACAAAATACTATCCAAATGATTATGTTCTTAATTAACACACAAATTTGCTTTAGCTGAATCTAAAACATTCTGTTAAATATTTTTATATAGTATGTGAACAAAATAATGCCATATAATGCAATGTAATGAAATAACACAACTATTTTTTTCAGGTAATGCATTGGTTGAACAAAAATTAAGTACTTTTACAGTGATGCTTTTCAAATAAAAACAAAATACTATCCAAATGATTATGTTCTTAATTAACACACAAATTTGCTTTAGCTGAATCTAAAACATTCTGTTAAATATTTTTATATAGTATGTGAACAAAATAATGCCATATAATGCAATGTAATGAAATAACACAACTATTTTTTTCAGGTAATGCATTAAATGACAAAAATTGCTGCATTACACATTATATGCAATTACTTGGAAAAATGTAATGCATTACAATAAACTCATCATAGATACCAGGACTTAATTTTGTATTTACGACAGACGAGCGTTTCGTCTACAAAAGACTCATCAGTGACGCTCAAATCCAAAAAAGTTAAAAAGACAAAATAAAATACTAAGTTGAAGAGTATTGAGGACCAAAGTTTCTAAAAGTTTTGCCAAATACAGCTAAGGGCAATCTACGCCTGAGGTAGAAAAGCCTTAGTATTTCCAAAAATTCAAAATTTTGTAAACAGTTAATTTGTAAATATAACCATATCAATGATAATTCATGTCAGCACAAAAAGTGCTGACTACAATGCATTTCTCATGTCTGATTGAGAGAATGTAATTTATTTAGCGGAAAGCGAGTGAAGATTTGTATACTGCTAACTTCTCTTCTTTCTTCCAAAGTAGTTCCTGTTTGAAGTCAGCTTCATATGAATAATGGAGCAAGTCGGCACTTAGAGGAGTGAAGGTGGTTCCCATGGGAAGGCCGATTATTTGTTGATTTATTTCTTTGAACATGTTGAATCACAGTGATTTTTAACAAAGTACGATTTATCTCTCCGTAATATATTAAAAAGCTAACAATTTTTACTTTCCAAGTGACATTCAACTACAAGTTTTGTTTCATATCAAATATTATACATTATTGCACCGATGATTTTTTGAATATCTATTTTGGTTCTTTAAAATATAGTTTCATATCATTTTGATATTATGCCTTCCATCGCATACCAGGCGCTTGGCATTACTTATTGATTTATTAGCTGAATTAATATTGTAAATCATTATTTAATATCACATGGAACGACAAAATTATGTTTTAAAGTTGATATACTTCCGGTTTCTTCCCGTTATATAAAGTATAATATCCATCTCATGTTTCAAAATGATAATCAACTTTTTTATTCGTTTTACTCACATGAAAATGTATTCGTCTTTAGATATTGTTCTGTTGGTTTAATTATCGTGATTCTTGCTGAAACAGAAATTAGAAATATCAGTAAATTCTTCTTAAAAATTTGAAAAGCAATATGTCTTTCTTGGATTAAATCGGTGTCCTTGATATGATCCATTTGTCGACCTTATTTTCACCCTAGAACGATTAGAAACATGCCGCTTTTTTAGCGGGAGATGGGCTTATATAGACAACTGTAGTTTATCGAGGCTTAAACATCAAAATTGATTAAGGAGACAAATCATAGCAACAAACAAAAACCAAATGAATCGTATGAACTCCATAATGAGAGAAATGAATCGTATGAACTCCATAATGAGAGAAATTAATCGTATGAACTCCATAATGAGGGAAATGAATCGTATGAACTCCAGAATGAGGGAAATAAATCGTATGAACTCCTTAATGAGGGAAATGAATAGTTTGAACTCCTAATTAGCGAAATCAAGTGTGTCATTAAGTTAAAAGTGAAAATACAAAAATACTAATATCCGAGGAAAATTCAGAACGGAATTCCCCTTAGTGTCTACTACTATGCATACACTACCCGAAATGTGAATCCACTATCGGTACAACTAATAGACTATACTTTTATGTAAAGACCTAAGACCACTAAAAAAATCGTCTGCGAATTGATCTACCAACACATCGTATAAATGATTTGCAATTAACATATACTATCTACTTACATCGCCCCTTCTCTATTACAATGGAAGTTATATTATCGTTTGTCCTCAATATATACACAATGTGTTCAGCATAAAAATCATCTGAAGTGTCTTTGATCAGAAAACATAAAGTGTTGTCATGGTAAAACATGGCAGCAACATATTGAAATCCAAGTCTACATTTTTGTATGCAGATGTTATGTGTATTGTAACCAACTTTTGGTATTGAGATTTGGACGTGTGCAGACACCGATGGTTTGATGAAGGCAGTATGTACCACTGTAATCTCACTTATGTAACCTGTTACGACAAACGACACATTGTTAAATAAAGGCAACAGTAGTTAACTGCTGTTCAAAACTCATAAATCAATGGACAAAAAACAAAAACGGAGTAACAAACTAAAACTGAGGGAAACGCATTAAATATAAGAAGAAAACAACGACACAACATTAAAATGTAACACACACAGAAACGGACTAATCATTAGACAAAATCCTATGAGAATAACAAATATAACATCAAAACCAAATACATGAATTTATGATAGATAAGTACCGTGACACGTCTTAAAGTGATGTGAATTCACACTCAAAAATAAAGATAATGCATGGCACAAAATATTTACGCTAAGAAAAGAAAAAAAAACATGTTCTCATAAAAGGTAGAGGTCAAATCTTATATAACCTTATAATGCAGAAAATTCAAATTAATTAATGTAAACAAACACTGCAGGAATCTTTTCATAAATAGTATCAAAGAAATCTACTGAATACACCCATGAATATCATGAATAACTGGGAAATTGTATTCAATATAAAGATATAAAGATAGATTATATTTATATTCTGTAAATATCAGAGGTAAAGCTACATACTTAGACTAAGTTAGTCCAAGTTAAATATGTGCGTACATTGTCGGAATACTTTTCACTTCATGCTTATATATCTAAAACACATTTTGATTAATGTTCAAATGAACTTGTAACATATGTTTGGTTGTTTCTCCCTACAACTTCGGACATATATAAGGTCGGTTATGTTACTAGCGGCAACATTACATCCAGACTTGTAACATATGTATAGATGAGTCTCCCTACAACTTCGAACATCTGAAAGATCAGTAACTAGCGTCCAATACAAGACATTACATTCAGACTTATAACATAGGTTTGGATGTTTCTCCCTACAACTTCTATAAGGTAAGGTGTGTTACTAGAGCACCTTACAACACATTACCTTCAGACTTATAACATATGTTTGGATGTTTCTTCCTACAACTTCTATAAGATCAGTTGTGTTACTAATGGAACCTACAACACATAGCCTTTAGACTTATAACATATGTTTGATGTTTCTCCCTAAATCTTTTATCAGGTCAGTTGTGTTACTAGTGCACCCTACAACACATAGCCTTCAGACTTGTAACATAATTATGGATGATTCTCCCTACAACTTTGAACGTCTATAAGGTCAGTTGTGTTACTAGCGCCCCCTACAACACATTACCTTCAGATTTATAACAAATGTATGGATGATTCTCCCTACAACTTCGAACGTCTATAAGATCAGGTATGTTACTAGCGCCACCTACAATACATTACCTTCATACTTATAACATATGAATGTATGATTCTCCCTTTAACTTTGAACGTCTATAAGGTCAGTTGTGTTACTAGCGCCCCTACAACACATTACCCTCAGACTTATAACATATGCTTGGATGTTTTCCCCTACAACGTCTATAAGGACAGCTGTGTTACTAGTGCACCCTACAACACATAGCCTCCAGACTTGTAGCATATGTATGGATGATTCTCCCTACAACTTTGAATGTCTATAAGGTCAGTTGTGTTACTAGCACCCCTTACAACACATTACCTTCAGACTTATAACATATGTTTGGATGTTTCTCCATAAATCTGCTATCAGGTCAGTTGTGTTACTAGTGCACCCTACAACACATAACCTTCAGACTTGTAACATATGTATGGATGATTCTCCCTACAACTTTGGACGTCTTAAAGGTCAGTTGTGTTACCAGCGCCCCCTACAACAAATTTCCTTCAGACTTATAGAATATGTATGGATGATTCTCCCTACAACTTCGAACGTCTATAAGATCAGGTATGTTACTAGACGCACCTACAATGCATTACCTTTAGACTTATAACATATAAATGGATGACTTTCCCTACAACTTCGAACGTCTATAAGGTCAGATGTGTTACTAGCGCCCTCTACAACACATTACCTTCAGACTTATAACATATGTATGGATTATTCTCCCTACAACTGCGGACGTCTATAAGGTCAGTTGTGTTACTAGCGCCCCTACAACACATTACCTCCAGATTTATAACAAATGTATGGATGTTTCTCCCTACAACTTCGGACGTCTATAAGGTCAGTTGTGTTACTAGCCCCCTACAACACATTACGTCCAGATTTATAACAAATGTATGGATGTTTCTCCCTACAACTTCGGACGTCTATAAGGTTAGTTGTGTTACTAGCGGCTGCTTCAATACATTCATAAGCATTGGAAGTGGTTTTCAAATTTTTCAGAGCTGGAAAAAAATTTGATAATTCACAATCTGCGTTGTAGAAATCTGTATTAGTATGATTTTTGATCATACCAATCCCAAACCATGGATCTGATAAGCTAAAAATAGAAACAAAAATGTCAAAGTTCTGGTGATCTTATAAGATGTTATTCCCGTTACCATGATATATTTATACAGTTAAACCTGTATGATTCCCGTTACCATGATATATATATACAGTAAAACCTGTATGATTCCCATTACCATGATATATATACAGTTAAACCTGTATGATTCCCGTTACCATGATATATATACAGTCAAACTTGTATTAAGTGACAATCCAAGAAAGAAGACAAAAGTGGTCTCTTAATACAGGTGTTCTTTAGATACAGATTCCACAATTTGGAATCATTACCGAACTGAACAAAGAAATAACACGACGGGTGCCGTATACCTTAAAGGAAATGATTACCCTTCCAGAGCACATAATTTCACACCCGGTTTTTAGTGGAGTTCGTGTTGTTTCTTAGTTATTATTCATAACTGTTGATGTAAATGTCCTTTGGTTTTTTTAGTCTTTGTTTACCCTTGGTTTTGATCGTTATTGTCTTTGAATAGTAGGAAGCATTTACTAAATGAACATTATAACTTTTGAAGGTACTAGTGTAAGTAAACAATGCTCATTGTGTAATTAAAATTTTCCTTGTTTTTTTCTGCATTTTCTTTTAATGTGTTTATATATCATATGACAGGTTCTTGATATATAATGCTATATTCAGTCTAATTCCAGAGCCCTTTTTACTATGGATGCCTTATGTTCCACCAAAGCAACCATTTACAGGTATAACCAAGTGATAAAGGTCAATACGTTCACTTTTAACAAAATATATAAATTCATGAGAGAGAAAAATGTACTCACAAAATATTTGACCTTTAAGAAATGTAGTTATATATTTCACTAAAGTCTGGCTTCGCTGGTTGAATGATCCGTTCTTTTTACAGTATGCTTCAGCTGTGAACCAGTCTACATCCTCCATAATAATTTGTATCGTAAGGTTATCCCGGGTACCAACAGAGGCTGAAAAATATCAACTCATAGCCAGTTAGGAATATGACAGTTGTTATTTATTCGTTTGATATGATTGCGCTTTACATTTTACAATTTGCTCAGCGACTTCCGTATACAATTTTCCTCGTAGTTCGGTATTTTTGTTATATGACTTTTTTCAGTAATGTGATATCATCGTGTTGCTCAATTTGTACTTGAATTAGTATTTTGTTCTGCAATGGTATTTGTCCTTCATGTTCTTGTTGTACATGGGTTGTCCTTCATGTTCTTATTGTCCATGGGTTGTCTTTGTCCTTCATGTTCTTATTGTCCATGGGTTGTCTTTGTCCTTCATGTTCTTATTGTCCATGGGTTGTCTTGTTTCGACTTGTGATTTGAAATGCTTACTTTTTATCCATTGACTTTGAAAATTAAGATAGAAATCAAATGTGGTATCAGGGTTTTTAAATATCAGGCACTTATATAGGCGCCAAAGTGAAAAGGAAAGCTGATGTTACTCTTTAATTTGTCTCGCTTAGAAGTTGCTATTTTACTGACTTTTATCGTTGAAATCGATTGATCATCTTAAATCAGCAACGATATTGGTCTATTTTCATAGCTTAGCAAAGTTTCGTTTTACGTTTGGATGTATTTTCCTTAGACATACTTTTAATACTATACAATTTGTACTTACCAAATAATGTTATATTATCCTCTTCTGGTGGTATAGCTTGCAAGAGAGAATGACATGAATTGATAATGAAAATTGAATTTCAAATTATAAATACTTATTTGGATTGTTTTCTTCGTTAAATCAAATAAAATCAAGTTGTAAAATAAAATCAGATAAAACCGTGAAAAACATGTAAAATAGGTTAGAAGAATCGAGGTAACAGAATACAGTCGATAGAAAAAAGGTCAAGACGCGCGAAACATCAAAACATTGTTAATTCAAACCAAAGATTAAACAGTTATCTTTTGTGTTCGATGAAAACTGTTGTGTTGTCACGGAATAGAAGTTCCTTCATAACATTAGTTCCAAATGGAAACAATATTCTGGAATAATATTTCCACTGGAATAAATATTACAGTAAATGTTCCTAACGGAATAAATGGTATAGAATATTTGTTCCAACAGGAACAGGTATTATGACATTGTTTATAACAAAGTTTCCAATGGAACTTTTGTTAGGTGGAACAAATATACGTTGACAGTGTGAGGTATAAGTTATAAAAAGAACAAAAAAGACAAAATATTAAAATAAACTGATAATTGGTAACCAATTACGTTTCATCTCCAGCAGATTTATTAAAACAGTCCTTAAATGTGATTTGCATCCGTATTGAATATATTTATTCCGGAAACTTTTTAAAGACTAGTTATAATGACCACGTGTCAACCATTAAAAAACACCACTAACTAATTCTCTGTCGACAAATTAATAATTATTTAGAAAAATACAACTTGTATACAAAGACAAATAAAAATGGAAAGTCCATAAAAACTGCCAAAAGTCAAACGGTATAATGCAATGGAACAAACGATAAACAACTGCATTATTCCTGACTTGGAACTGTCAATTTCCGAATAAAGTGCTGGGTAAACCTTGGTTTTAAAGCTAGCTTAGCCTCGCTCTTGTATATATGGCAGTTAAAAACTAAAGATACAAAACGTTTAGGCAAAATGTACCTTCGCTAAAAATGCTTGTGCTTTTCGTGTTCGTTTTAGTAATATATATTCACATATTCAAGCATTTGTATATCAGAGAGTGGCTAAAGGGACACTTTATTATATTATTATATTATTTCATTCTGGTATCACCTAAGTTGGACAAAGATATACAGAAAAACACATTAGTTTACATTACATTGCATATATATAAAATTGAGAATGGAAATGGGGAATGTGTCAAAGAGACCACAACCCGACCAAATAAAAAACAACAGCAGAGGGTCACCAACAGGTCTTCAATATGTACATTTGTTGAGGAAGCATTAAATATGAGTTTTTTACAACACTCAAACTCATCTATGTAAAAAAAAACTGACAACGCGCTAAAACAGAAAAAGACAAACAGACAAATAAAATAAAACTAGAAACAACATAAAGCACTAACGACTAAGCAACACGACACCAGAAACCTGGTGTGATCTAAGGAGCTCTAGATGTGCCACCCGTCTTGTTGCTAATGTTATTTTAAACCCGGTAAATTTTTTATTCGTTAGGTCTCATATTTGTGAAAAGGGAACGGGATTATAGTTAGTTATTGACACGGATATTCCATAACGGTCAACCAACTCGTGATGGCTTCTGTAAAATTTACGGATAGACGATTTTAACTTCACCATTTTGGAAATCAAGAAAATCTTGATAGAAAGAACAAGCCCGGGATTATCTTATCAATTGGAAGAATGATAAGATATTCCTTGATTTGCATGTACTAGTATATTGTATTGAAGGTTTGTGGTGATGTTTAGTAAAGAAAAGTCATCTGGCGTATATATACAAAATGTTATGAGTCTGTGGTCAGTTAAAACTTCATTAAAGATACCAGGATATTAGTGCATGCGATAGTATCTTCTTCATGAGACTCGCGGCATTAGCATCAAAAACAGTTAGAAGGCCAAGAGCGATGAAAACTTAAACTCCGGAAAGGTATACCGATTATATCTTTAAAAGAGTGTCAAAAATTTCAAGTAAACATTTCAAATCATTCTTCTTTTTAATTTGAAAGAATGTTATTCCAATTGCCTTTTATCTGATTCATTGTATCGATGAGCCTTATTTTTTTTAAATAAACGCAAATTACCTTTCTTTAAGACTTGTTCAGACGTAGTCCATTCTCACAATATGTGAGCACTTATTGTTTCACTCGTTGATGAATCTGTAATCTTTCTATTTTTGGATACTTAATATAACCATGATGGCTAAATTATTCATTTTCGACTCAGTCAAAACTTTTAATATAGAACTGCTAAGATCATATTACCCAAGGACGAAATCCGAGTAACAAAATAATCAGATTCATATATAACAATACATAACCGATAGTCTGTAAATTTTGAATCAAGAAATGAAAGATAAATAACCGAAAGTTCGGTAGATTCCGAATTAAGAAATGAAGTATACATTTCCGAGTGTCAGGTCTCTGGTAAAACGTCGCATTCATAAGTTGAAAAACTGTGTGAATGATCGACCTAAGTCCATTTTCAGTGACAAATAGGCTGTAAAATGTCTATCATCTCTTCAAGATAAGTATGTTGTTGTTCCTGCGGAAAAAGCTTCAAATAATATTGTCTTAATATGTAAATCGTATTACTACGAGTGTCTTATAAAAGAATTAGGAATAAATGAGCACTCAAGTAATCCCACATACAAAAACATATCATTTGACAAGGATGAGATTTTGGCGAATCATAAGTCCTTCATGGCTTCTATGAACATTGCATTGAACAACAAATCGGAGGACTTACCTTGTTTGTATTGGATACATAAACTTCACAAAATTCCGTACAAACAACGGTACATTGCCGGCTCATCTGCATGTTCTACTGATGAATTGTCCATCAGATTGACTAAAATTCTGTCCGCAGTTAAAGAGGGTCTTCAGATATACTGTGAAACTGTTTACTCGCGTAGTGGTATTAACCATATGTGGATTCTTAAAAACTCAAAAGAACTTCTGGATAATTTTAAATCTCGGTCTTTTTCTGAAATTAGTTCTATCAAAACTTTTGATTTTTCAACCTTGTATACAACCATTCCCCATGTGAAATTGAAAAACCCTCTAAAAGAAATAATCCACAATGCTTTTCATCATACATATGGTAGCATACGCTATAAATTTATCACTTTGGGATACCATAAGGCATATTTTGTTAATAAGGAACAAAAGGGTAAAACATACTACACAGAGGAACAAGTGATCAGTATGCTGGAGTCTCTTATTGACAACATATTTGTTGAATTTGGAGGTAGACTTTTTCAACAAATTGTCGGTATTCCCATGGGAACGAACTGTGCGCCTCTCCTTGCCGACTTCTTATTTTCATATGAATTGGAGTTCCTTCATACACTTGTCAAAAACAAGAAGATCAAAGAAGCCAGGTTATTTAATTTCACTTTCAGATATATTGATGATGTTCTTTCCATTAACAATCCCAACTTTTCTGATTGGATTCCATTTATATACCCACCAGAACTAGAAATTAAAGAGACAACAGACACGGCTTCCTCTGTCTAATTTTTAGACTTATACCTCGAATTTGACATACACAGTCATCTCAGTACCAGAATCTATGACAAACGAGATGATTTTAATTTTGAAATTATCAATTTCCCCCACCTTAGTTGTAATATACCAACTTCACCTGCATATGGAATATACATTTCCCAACTTATTCGGTATTCAAGAGCTTGCAGCTCCTATTCAGACTTTGTAAAACGTCACCAGTGTCTGAGCAGAAAGTTGATAAAACAGGGGTATGTCAAAGAACGTCTCGTCCTTTTTCTAAAAAAGTTCATCGGAAGGTATCAGGAACTTGTTGATAAATATTCCGTATCAACTTCATAAATAAAACAAGATGGTCTTGAAGTATAGATTTTGCGTACTGACGTTAACCTGGTTATCATCTTAATAACGTGTTATGGTATTCTTTTATTTGTCTTTATTAATATTGCTTTTACTGTTAAGTCAGTTTTTTGAGATATTCATTTGACGTAACTCTGGGCTTATGTAAAACATCATACTTTGAACGACAAAATTATTTCTTTTATTAATATTACTTTTACTTATAGATCTTGCCATACTTTGAATGACAAAACTATTTATTCATTAATACTACTTTTTCTGTTAAGCCAGTTTTTTATGATATACATTTGACGTGACTCTGTACTTGTGTATCCCGTCATACTTTGAACCACACAATTATTTTATTTATTATTATTACTTTTACTGTTAAGTCTGTTTTATGTTATATCTACTTTACGTGACTCTGCATTTATGTATGCCAGTTCAGTTTCTTGTATATTCCTCCATTAATTGTGGAGCACTACCCAAAGGGTATAGTTTTAGCAACTATGTACACCTTAAAACATAAGGAAACAAATAATTATATACAGATGACTGAATTAGGTTATAATAATCACTAGATGATAAATATCATAATTAATTCATAGGATTGTCGTCATAAAGTTTTAAAAGATATATAATAATTCATATGTGCTGGGTTGTAAGAAAATTTTAAGAGACAACTGCATATATTTACAAATAAGAATTAAAATGGTCTCAAATTAAAATTACTTATAATTATTAGTTAAGAGTGCTATAAATACATCGGGAACTATAATGAAAATTATATTTTATAAGACTTATGTAAAATGGTTGGGGTTTGGAAAAATTTAAGCTAATATATATACATAAATTTACTTCACAGTTTAATTTACTATATGGGGATTTTGTCATTATTCTTTAAATTATAACTGATATCTTACAATTTTAAAAAGAGAAGATTTATTTTTAATTACATGTACTTATAAGTCATAAAATAGTAAGATGATATACTATTAGTAATGAACTGTTTTATTTTAAAAAGTTTGCTTATACTGTACTTGTGATCAAGTTTTTTTTTTCTTTTTGTGCGCAGCACAAAAATCTCATAACACATATTTCTAGCCAGAGTTTCAATGCTTTCATACACAGTTGAGTAACAGTTTATGTCTTTGCTAGTACAGTCCATTATGAGCTGCAGTAAATTCCCTTGTTGTATGATCTTCTTGTATGTTGAGGTATCAATTTCATCCATTGTCAGTTCAATTTTTGAGCAGTATTTAGATCTTATTTGCTCTAATTCTTTGCAGTGTAGAATAAAATGTTCTAGATCTTCATTTCCCTTTTCACAGATTGTACACATCGGGTTAACTTTCGGATCGAACTTAGCTCTTTTGGCTTGGAATATGTACGTTTGAGTACTTATTTTTGCTTTTATTTCTCCTGCCTTTACATCTTTACTATTGTTTTTTACACTTTTCCATATATTGTGAGCTTCATTTAATGGATTGTTCTGTATCTCTATGTATTTAAGTGATGTTTTTTCCATTTTTTCATTATGACATTCATTTTTCCAGTATTCCTTGATCTTTATTCCTACTAGTCTTTTCCATTCGATTTTATTCAGTGGATTTTCTATGTAGTAGCTGCTAGATTTCAAATTGTATTTTGATAGAGTTTTTTCTACTCTGTTGATAAAGTCTTTTCCTCTTTGGTCTGAAAATACTATTTGTCGGCGCAGAATTTCACATTCTATGGTTCCTGAATTTCGAACAATATTCATGAAGAAGGTAAGTACATTTTTGTCTAATGTGATGGCAATAGGTTCTGCTCCTACTAGGGTATAGACAGCCATATTTCCTGTATTATTTGGAAGCCCTTGAATTTGTCGGAGGATTTTTCTCTCTGCCAGTTCTAGCATATCCTTTTCTTTTGCAAGTAGGTTCATCACCTCAAGTCCGTATATGCTTCTTGGTACTGCATATGTTCTCCATAGCTTGTATGTGACCATGGGTGAGCATCCCCTTCTGACATGTAACCCAGCTCCAAGAAGGCTGTATATTGTTGCCCTACCGGTTCTTATTCTTTCTGAGATATTTGCACGGTTTTGCTCGTTTCTTTTGATACCTAGATGTTTGGTTTTATTGGTTATATTGATGTCATTTTCTTCAAATTGCAATGTTGATATGTTTGAGCCTTTTGCATTGTATAGAACAGCTTCAGATTTAGTTGGATTGATTTTGACTAGATCTCTGCTTGTATGGTGTTGCACTATGTCTAATATTCCTTGTGCATCTGCAGTACTATTTGCCAGAACAGCAATGTCATCGGCACATGTTGGCGCAGGGACTTGTATATCACCAATACATGCTCCAAGTCCACTTTTTAATATGCTATCCAGTATGACGTTGTTGTAGCATTTATATAGCGTTGTAGATAGTTTTGCACCTTGTTGAATTCCTTGTAGCACCATTACATCTTCTGTACATTGCCCTTCCCATTTAACCTTAATGCTCATTCCTTTATACAAGTTTCTCAGTAATATCCAGAGTTTTCCTTTTATTCCATAATGGTACAGTTTGTTGAATAGTATTTCATGGTTTAGCTTGTCAAATGCCTTTTCTGCATCAAGAGTTATTAAGATCAGCAGTATCTTTAATTTCTTACTTTCTTCGATTGCTTCTGATGTGAGGAATGCTGCACATAGTAATGATACTCCTTCTGTAAAGCCTCTTTGCAGGGAGTTTTGTATGTTGTTAAATACAGAGTCAACTCTATCCTTCAATATACTTTGTAATATTTTTACAAAGGTTTTAGTTACAGTTATTCCTCTGTAGCTAGATGGTAATGTTTTGTCTTTTTCTTTCTTTAAGATTGGTGTTAGAATCCCTGTCTTTAGGAAGATTGGTACATCCAAATATGTTAAGATTAAATTTAGCAGATGTCGAAATTCCATCTTCATCGGGTGCTTTTCCTGCTTTAAGTTTTTCTATAGCTTTATTTACTTCCTTTACATTAACAAGATCTATGCCTTGACCTTTTTCCCTTTCTATGGATTCTATTATATTGTTTTGTATTTCTACTAGCTCTAGTTTTTCAGTGTCAAAATTTTCCTCTATTGTTGGTGTAGCTAGTTGTTGGAAATGTTCTTGCCAGATGTTCATTATGCTTGGTCCATCTTCTGCAGTCTTTTCATTTAGTTTCAGTATCTTGGTATTAGTAAGTGGTGTTTTTCTTTGCATGTTGATAAGCTTGTAAAAAAGTTTTGTATCTGCATTTGAAGCTTTCATAATTTTTCCCGCTGTTGATTCTCTCTGCGAGGCATAGGTTTGTCTTTGTGCTTTTCGAAGTATTCTCTTTGCAGCTGTCATTTTGATTTTGAGCTCATTACTTCTTTCTTGAGGTGCTCCATGTTGCCTCCATACTTTATATGCATTTTTTGATTGCTTTGATGCCTTATCTATTTGTTCATTCCATATCGCCTTTCCCTTTGATTTGATTTTGATTTTTCTTCTATACTTTGAGATTGCTGCTTCTCCGGCTTTATGTAGCAATTTTTCTAGATTTCTTATATCTTGCTCAATGATTCCTTTTGATTTTTGCATGAGTTTTGGTAGATCTTTATTGATGACTTCCTTATAAATTTGATGGTCGCAGTCAGTCCATTTAGGTTTTGCTATGATAGTTGTTGCTTTTTCCCTGACTTTTTTCAGTTGACTATTTAGTGTCAAGATAACAGGTACATGGTCCGAGGTATTCTCTAGGTCAGTATCAAGGACATCAATTTGTCTGATTGTGTTAATGATTTCGGAGTTACTTTTGAAGAGGAAGTAATCAATTTGTCCTTTCGACATACCATTTTGGTGATAAAATGTCTCTTTTACTGGGCATTTCTCAGTATTTCCTATACATTTTTCCTTGCAGAATGTCTTTAGGATTTTATCATGAGGTGTCGAGCTTCTATCAAGTGACCCGTTCATGTCTCCACATACTATAATTTCGTGTGTGTCTTTATATTTCTCTATCATTTCATCAATTTGAGCCAATGTGTCTTTGTATTCGATGTCTGCATTTTTGCTATCTGATGGCATATATACATTTATAAGACATATTGGTTTGTCTCCTTGTTGAATATGTATGGCTTGTAATCTATTTTCACCGTCTATCAGTTCCTTATGCCGTCATACTTTGAACGACAAAATTATTTTATGTCTACCTGTCCGAATTTAAACGCGCAATTTTACACCAGTGCTGGAAAATTTTCCATCCTTTACGGGTAGACTTTACATTTATAAATTAAATCGTTTAAGATAAGCAAGTGAGGATGTTAAATATGATGTATGCCTTTATTCGCTTCTTCGTTACATTTGTTGTTTTATAGTGATTAAGATGATAACACAATGTTGACTGCTGTACCCCTATTTTTGACATTTTTACTCTTTGAGTATGTTTGTATTGTTCACGCATCGTTGACAATGTAATGGAATTTGATGCGACTATCATATAAGTGAGAGGTTTAGCTAGCTATAAAACCAGGTTCAATTCACCATTTTCTATATTAGTAAATGCCTGTACCAAGTCAGGAATATGACAGTTGTTATCCATTCGTTTGATGTGTTTGGACTTTTGATTTTGCCTTTTGATTTTTGACTTTCCTTTTTGAATTTTCCTCGGAGTTCAGTATTTTTGTGTTTTTACTTTTTTATATTCCGAATCAAGAAACTAATTATACATTATTGATAGTCTCTTGAAATCCGAATCAACAAAAATGAAATATACATAACCAATAGGTCGGTAGATTCCGGATCAAGAAACGAAAAATATATAAACTTACTTAATGCATTTGAATTAATTCCACATAAAACATGTAAACCAAGTAGGAAAAACAAAAATCCATTCCCCATGTTTGTTGGAAGTATTTGCCACTGAATCAGTCAATGTACCTCCATAAATGAACATATTGTTCACGAGAAAGGAGAAATGATTATTGTTTCACTCTGACTGCCACTGAGTATATATACTGGTCTTTAAGGATGAATCAGAAAGCTGTAAGATAAGCCTAGCATTAAATCAATTTCTTCTTATCACAAGAAATTTGTTTGCTACCTTCATACACAAAGCAACAAATCCCTTATTTCCATAATGGAAAATAATAACATCTTACGCAAAAAAAGAAACATAAATAGTATTAAACTTTTATAGGAAAAAAAAACCGGTGAAAACTACAGGATGTATTTGTAAAGAAATCCATATGTTATAATCTGACTTATCTTTATTTCAATGATGTATTCATTTGTCTGGTAAGTGACTGAGAACTCGTTTACTCCTTTGTAACAGTATATGTTTACATATATATTGCAATATCCATTAAATCGTCAATAATAAAAGAGAGCCGAAAGACACCAAAAGAGATATTAAAAGAAAAATAAAAGCGAAGACAAACTGGCTGTGCTATGACAAAAAGACAAATAGTAACAACAACACGCAGATAATTTACATATCGAGTGTTATAACTACATGAACTATACGCTTCAATATTGTATAACATGATATTATGGCATAACTCAAACTTATTCATTTAGTTTATGTTTAATTGTTTTTTGATGTCTTTTTGATCGAGTTTAGCAGTTTCAATTGATATTTTAAAATGTGTCTTTTTATGTTGTAATGTAACACATCTTTCTCAGGTTAGGGTGAAGTTTGGCGACTGTTAACACGTTTAAACCAGCTGCATTTTCATGCTCCTCTGCATCTTTATTAAGTCAGGAGCCTGCGCAATGGTTGCCGTTTATTGATGATGTTCATAAATGTTTCTCTTTATTTTTCTTTTTTTTAAATTAATTAGATCGTTGTTTTTTCTGTTTGAATTATTTTACACTAGCCATTTGTGGGACCTTTATAGCTTGCTGTTTGGTAAAAGCCAAGGTTCCGTGTTGAATGATGTACTTTTACCTATAATTGGCGCTCATACCACATCTTCTTATATATAAGATCCAATGTTATCCATTTCAACTTCAAGAATTCCCTTTTTTAGTTTTCATGTCATACTAAATGCTGAATATGTGCGGGTTACGGAGGTTTTAACTTCCAGTTTTAGTTAAAAAATAGTGACTTTTTGTTTCTTTTTAAGTTTAATTCCTAATGTTCATATAATGTATCTCGTTCTTGTTTTGACGATTAGCCACCTTTCATCCTGTTGATTTTCAGAGATACGTGAATCAGTGTATAGGTGATCGTGGAGATATTGTTGATGTCCAGGATCTACTTCCAAAACAAACCCTTAAAATCTTCTTCCTATATGTAACCCAAAGCCGGAACTTTCTTGCAGTGAAATAATTATATTGACAACAATAACCAGATGCTCCACAGGGCGCAGCTTTATACGACCTCAAAGGTCGAATCATGAAAATTTAGGCATGTATGGACACAACATTCAAGCTTGATACAGCATAGAATTTGGATTGTGATTAAATAGTTGACACATCGTATGTTTCTGACACAAAATGAATGTGGTCTAATGAACATAACAAAATCAAATTTACCTATTATGGTCCAATATCCATAATAAGTTTTAGACCCCAATTTGGACCAACTTGAAAACCGGGCCCTTAATCAAAAATTTAAATACATGGTTTGATTCAGCATATCAATGAACCCCAATTTTAACGTTGGTAGCATATATATATTAACTAAGAGACAAGCCATATGAACTGATTAACATACTTTAATATAATGCTCGAGCTAAGTAATCAACACAAATACATTAAGCAATACGACGCGACCTTCTCTGCTATGTCCATCAACACAACACGTGCGTGAACTCTGAAACTGTATAGATATTTATGAATGAATGAAAGTTACAATATTACACCAATAATTCAATTTTTGTTAAAATCAAACTTAAGTTTTATTTTTGGACCCTTTAGACCAAAATGGAGACTTATCTGAAAACGGGAACCAAAATTAAAAATCTAAATACATGGTTAGATTCTGCATATCAAAGAATTTAATAATTCAATTTTTGGTGAAATCAAACAAAGTATAATTTTGGCCCTTTTGGACCTCATGTGGACCAATTAAAAACAAGGTAAATTTCCAATAACTTGATTAACGGTTAGATTCAGCATATTTCATAAACCCCAAGAATTCAAGATTGCAATCCCATTGAAATTGGTCAAGAAATAGGCAATTTATACAAAGTATTAGAAAAGTATTGTTTTGGCCCCTTTTTGGCCCCTAATTCCTAAACAGTTTCTGTTTCTGCTTCTGCCAGATAATGGTCACAATCAACGAACTTTAGTGTTCTATGTTGTGTCATGTGTTCTATTGTTTTTCTGTTTGTCTTTTTCATTTGTAGCCATGGCGTTGTCAGTTTGTTTTAGATTTATGAGTTTGACTGTCCCTTTGGTATCTTTCGTCCCTCTTTTATTGTCTAAAATCTAGAAAAATACATATTTTGACCCGTGGGTCCGTTGTTTCTAAACTGTTGGCACCTAAACCCCCGAAATCCATCTAAACCTTCCTTTATCAACTTTATGTTAAAAAACATGATTTCTATTCACTTATACTAAAGTTATCATCCGGAAACCATCCGGCTTCGGACGACGATGATACCAATATACGACGAAAAAAACATTTTGCGGTCGTATAAAAACCTCTGACTCTTATCTAAGAACGACATGTATTTTGGAAGATCTCAGTCGGTAATTAACTACTTCGATTGCAAAAATGAGGCGGAGTAAAGCCATGCATTCCAACACTAGTGACGAGTAACAAATGTAGAAACAAGAAACAATTATGTCATGTATGTAGTTAATCGATTGTCTTCCTCTAGGACACCTAACACACTTTCAATATCCTTATTCATACTACACAACAACCCAACCTAAACGCAACAACGCGTCAGGCTCAGAAGTATTGCAATACCATTCATATATCAAAACAAAAAGTTATAAAACATCGTATCCAGCAGTGACTTTGACTTTGCACACACAGACTGCCAATATTGTAAAATCTATATCATTTAGTCTTTGGTGGAGAGTTGTCTCATTGTCAATCATACCACATCTTCTTATTTTGATAGGATCATAATGTGATCCCGGCTTTGTATTAGGCGGAGTTAGATTTTCGTTGAAATCAACGAGACCAATTTTATGCACAAGATCCACATATTGAAAATTAATGTTTCATCAGTGATGTTCGAAGCAAGCATATTTGAAATCTAAAGTCTCATACGAATGTTTAGAGTTTATATGACCGACAATGTCATAACTTAAACAAAACCTGTGCTAGCTATATATATAGTGTACGAAGAAAAGTAGGAAGGAAGAACTGTAAGCCTATAATTCCGAATCCTTACTTAATTCTTCTTAACTCCTTACTTGGTACGTGACATTTTAAGAAATAAATTGGTAGGTTGAACCTGTTTTTGTGGATATCCGAAGTTTGCACTTTATGGCAATGTCAAATATACCGTTACAATGACAACATTCAAGACGGGATTACAGTACAAACAAAATAAAGAACGCCAAACTCAGAGAACACACATGAATGAATAATATGATAGTATTTTTCGACATGTAAACCAAAGAATAACAACAAATAACTAAAATTAATTTAGGACAGTACGTAAAACCAGCTTAATAGAATTACGAACTGTATGTTTGTAACACGAATAGATCAATGCCACAAAAAGCGACTTCACAGGTAAATTTCTAGAAATTAGATATAAATCAAGATTAGGTTCCTAATTATGTTATTTGATGTATTTTAAAAAATTACAAGAATATTAATATAGAATTGTGTTAGTAATAACTAAGCTTACTATGTTGGCCTTTCTTTCAAACATTTTATTTATAATTTTTTTTACTTTTACATATGAACAAAAAGTAAATAATAGAATCAAAACTACAAGCAATATTTCAATTTTAAAAGAATGTCGTATCAGAATTACAAATAAAACTCCGTAAATAAATACATGAACGTTGGTTAAACAAATACCGTGCAAATATCATGGTAATGTTATAAGTACATAGATTTGTACACTACCAACAATTTGACTAGCATTTACATGTACATTAAATGCCGCTATATAAACAGTACTTTTAGGAAACATCACTAATCAGTACATTAAATGCCACTATATAAACAGTACTTTTAGAAAACATCACTAATCAGTACATTAAATGCCGCTATATAAACAGTACTTTTAGGAAACATCACTAAACAGTACATTAAATGCCTCTATATAAACAGTACTTTTAGGAAACATCACTATTCAGTACATTAATTTTTATATCATTTTCAGTAATGTTGGGAAAAAGTTGTTTTCAGTACTGAAAATTTCAGTCATTTTTCCGTACTAAAAATTTCAGTCATTTTTCAGTACTGAAAATTTCAGTCATTTTTCAGTACTGAAAATTTCAGTCATTTTTCAGTACTCAAAATTTCAGTCATTTTTCAGTACTGTATATTTCAGTCATTTTCCAGTACTGAAAATTTCAGTTATTTTACAGTACTGAAAATTCAATCATTTTAAGTACAGAAAGTTGTAGTCAAATTCAAAACCTGATAAAAAATACTCGGTTATGCTATCACAAACATCATAAGCCCCAAGGGGGAGTTGGTAATAGAAATATGGTCACTTGGTCCTGTTCCTACCAGCAGTAAAAAGCTTCCCAAAGTGGGGCGTCCGTCTGGCTGTGCAAGATGCATCAAGTTTGCAGCTACGTCCTGTCAGAATGCATATGGGGAGGTTAAATCCAATGCCTCGTGTAAGGAGAGTGACAAATCTCTGCACGTTAAGAACCCTTGCAACAACTCTTCCTGTTGCATGGCAAAATTTCTGTCCCTATCTAATATACCTTTATTTTCCAGTGGAAGTCGAAATTCATCCCGATCATCATCCCGGTGGGCATCTATTATTACAAGACCTACTAGTACCTGTTGTATTTATTGTTAACTTGTTCTCGTCCTAAACCTTCGTGAAATATTTGCCACTGGACATAAAGCAAACAACAATCAATCAATCATCAACAAATATCATAAGTTGGTTTGGGATAAAAACAAGTATTTTATTTTAAAACTCCATGGCTTTATGTATTCTTTCATATCAACACATTAATACATTGAAGAGGATTCTTTTGATGAACTTTATGACAACATTCTTTATGTGCCTGTTTCAAGCCACGACTTCTCATTTTTGATTGTCGTTATGTGTTGTATGTCATAATTTGTGTTATTCAATGTTTTTGGCGTAGATCAGTGCGTTATTTTCCTTACGATTAGTTTCACTAGTTATCAAGTAGACTTTTACAGCTTTCCATGAGCAATGATGTTTTTATTGTTGATTCATGTGAAAGACGGAAAAGGAGCTGACATATAGACAGTAAAATTCAATCACATAAGCAACAATACAAAACCATCAGACAGAGGTCACCAATACAGTTCTTCAATATTAAGCAGTCAACACCATACAAGAAGTTTTGAATAGCTGCGACAAAAAAAAGTAGATGTCATCTAGATGTACAGCACAATGTCAGAATATCGTTCATCAAACTAAATGTATAACTGCACAAAGACATATCTATAACATGACTTTGTCCGACTTGGGGCAGAGGTGCATATAAATGTGGCGGGTTGAACCGATTTTGTCGACGGCTGACGTTGAACATTATGGTTATATATATATATAGTATCCTAAATAAAGCTAACGATAACAATGACCACTGCCCTTTCCTCGATCTTGATATCTATATCATAAACGGGAAGCTTAATACAAAAATTTATGATAAAAGAGATGATTTTTCATTTCCTATTGTTAATTATCCATTTTTAGATGGTGACGTTCCCTTGTCACCATCTTATGGTGTTTATATATCTCAACTTGTACGATTCGCTCGTGTATGTAACAATGTATTAGATTTTAGCGAGAGAAATTTATGTATTACTGAAAAATTATTACACCAGGGTTTTCGATATCACAAACTGGTCAAAACATTTACTAAATATTATCACCGGTATAAGGAAATAATTCGTAAATATAACTCAACATGCAGACATCTTATACGTTCAGGTATTTCACATCCAAAATTTTATGGAAATATTCTTTATAAAGCACAAAAATGTCAGTATTCTCCTCAGAAACTAACAAAACCTTTAAATAGACTTATTAAAAGGGGATATAATTACGATACTGTTGTCAGGTCATTAAAGATTGCATATTTTGGCTTTAACATTTATTCACTGATAGGGTCTTTGCATCGGAACTAAACACATTTATTTCTAAAAAAAACAGTTGTTGGCATGACACGGGTTATGTTCTTCTCATATATTTTATGATAGTATGATACTAAACCCCTAACGGGAGGGATTGTACCTGATATTCATATGATGAAGACATAATCTTTCAATCAGTTTAATTGAGGTCTGGAGCTGGCATGTCAGTTAACTGCTAGTAGTCTGTTGTTATTTATGTATTATTGTCATTTTATTTATTTTCTTTTGTTACATCTTTTGACATCAGACTCGGACTTCTCTTGAACTGAATTTTAATGTGCGTATTGTTATTCTTTTACTTTTCTACATTGGCTAGAGGTATAGGGGGAGGGTTGAGATCTCATAAACATGTTTAACCCCGCCGCAATTTTGCGCCTGTCCCAAGTCAGGAGCCTCTGGCCTTTGTTAGTCTTGTATGATTTTAAATTTTAGTTTCTTGTGTATAATTCGGAGTTTAGTATGACGTCCATTATCACTGTACTATTATGCATATTTTAGGGGCCAGCTGAAGGACACCTACGGGTGCGGGAATTCTCGCTACATTGAAGACCCATTGGTTGCCTTCGGCTGTTGTTTGCTCTATGGTCGGGTGGTTGTCGCTTTGACATATTCACCATTTCCTTTCTCAATTTTATTGTTATGTTGTTGTTAGTTGGGAGGCATACCACATCTCCTTGTTTTATTTAAGAATTGAATGCTTCTTTTTGTAAATTTATTGGGGTGTAAAAGCGTTGACCGAAGTACATTTTGTATGAAGCGCGGAAGCGCTTCATTCTAAAAATGTACGCACGGTCAACGCTTTTACAACCCTATAAAGTTACAAAAAGAAGCATTCAATACTTATAATTACATTTTTTTAGCTATGATCAAGAAAAAACGAATTTTATATTGTTTTTATTTAATTCACCTGTATATACACTTTATTGTGGGACCACGTGTTATCATGAATGAAAAGTTTTATTGAGTGATACAATTGCTTACGGAATAACACGTGATGTGCTGTTAGCTAATCAGAATAAAGTATTATAATGAAACATACATCTAATGTAATTATTAATAGAACTAAAAATGTAGATTATATATGCAGTCGTCTTTATTAAAACTGTTGCTCTTTCACACTTTCTTGTAGCACTTGAATTGCAATGAAGTCTTTAATATAGTTCACGTTTCTCCCATAGAAAGAAAAGATCCTTCTGATACCATGACAGTTTATTATCAGTAATAATTTCAAAGTAATTTAAAAGAATAAGCACACGTTTCAAGATATTTTTATAACATGAACCTTGGACCAAGTCAGGAACCTGTAGTCTAGTGGTTGTGGTTGGTTCATTTCGGTCATATTTGTTGTTTGTAAATTGTTTTGTTATACATTAGGCAGTTAAAATTCTCCTATGAATTGTTTCATATTCATTTTTCACATGTTTAAACCTTTTATAGCGACTTTTACTCAATCTATCAAGGCCGTACAATTGACTACAATTGCGTATATCTAACTAAAACTTTGGTGAATTATATTTGTCATTGAAAATTATAACCACATTTCTTATTTTGAACAACATTGATATTTTCTATTCAACGGCAAGAAAATAGAACTTTGCTTCTTTTTGTTCTTTGTGTGGTTTTAATATATATATAGCATAAACATTTTGACAGCAGTAGATTTTGAATGAAAAGCTGGACTAATTTTTAGGGTAGTATGGCAGAATCCAATTAAAATACATATTCTAAATATAAAAAGAAATATTAGTTAAATTCTCACGAAACAGTAACCCTTCTACCAAAGATATTTCAGTCTATTACTATATGGAGTCTAGTTCGGTTTTCTTCATCTTTTACATTACAAGTAAAAGAGTGTTCAATTGCAAAAAACTGCATTTTTTTTGTCCTTGACTTAAAGCACTTTCAAAATCACGGTTAGTGTAAAAGAATTATCTAAACTACAGACAAATTTTCTACCTATGAAATTAAAGTGAATCGAGCTATCACATGATTTTTTTTTATGGGAAATGAACACGAATCGAGCCTTCACATGAATTTAACAGTAACTGAACATATTTTAGATAATAATATAGAAAGTAAATATGTTTTCTTTTTTGTAGTGAGCATGTTTTATACAACCTTTCTTTATTTCTTTCTTGTTGTTCAAATTTCTTGGTCCTCAACAATCAGTCAGTCTTGTAAGCTCTAACCAATAATGTCTCACTTATAACTTATAACATAAGATGTAACAAGAATGCTCAAGCTGAATCGTCTCGTCTGCTTTTCTATTCACGAATTATTTTATGCTGATAGTCCATTGATAGAGTTTTAGTACAAGTGTCACATACACCACACATTGTCAAAGATCCATGAAAATGAAGTCAATGTGAGATAAACCACAGTCGTTTGAATTTTAGTGATAAATAAACAAAAAAAATTAGAAAAAAAGTCTCCCATATCTTAAACAAGAAACAGACAAAACCATGAAAATTACATATTGACCAATGAACCATAAATTTAACATTGACCAATGACCTGTGCAAATTAAACAAATAATAGTACACAAGACACATAAAAAACTAATGACTAAGCAACACGAACCCCACCATGGGTTTGATCTCGGATGCTCCTGAAGGGTATGCAGATCCTGCTCCACATATAAATGTAGTACCCATCCTGTTACCCGTGTTATTACAAACCCGGTAAATTATAGTCCAATTCGGTAGTTCACTAATAGGTAAGTGAGAAATAAACATAACAAAAATAGAAATTTGTTTTCAAGCAGTTGCTTGACAATGAAAATGAGGTCAAGGCCAACAGACACACTACAGACTTTCGTTATACATGTATAAGCCATCTGTACACAAGGTATGAAGCCTCCAGTTCAAGTCAATTACCATATAAAATATCAGGCTCAATACAAATAGCTTACACCGTAGGATTGTTATCTGTATCTTTCGCATGTCACAGGCGCGACAATACAGCAAGAAGACAAGCAATGTCATGTACATCGATGACTCGCATCCTGGATTTTAGTTGTATTTGTTGATCAACTTTGAAACAAATTACTCAGGGAAAAGACTCTTGGAATTCTTCATTCTGTTGCTGCAATCTAAAAATAAAATTCAGGGTACAATTTTCGTAAAATAATCAAATACTACGGTAACCTTACCAATCAGGGTTATTACTAAGGAATTTTAAAGATGAGTCCAAATATTTCGCATTTCTGACATGTGCAATGGTGAGATTAAGGAATTTTTGTAATTTATAATTTATCATTGCATTCTCCATGATAAACTAGAACAAGAAAAATTTTCTAATAAGTTTATACCAATTTTACCCCTTAAATAAGATCTATATATGACGTAGATATTTTTGTTATTGGTATAACATTGATTTTATTATCAGTATATAAAAACCGTAGTTTATATACGAGTATTTTATACACCTATATATATTCTTTTAATTCTGTATTTTACTGATAAATATACTCACTTTTTAAGTCAACATCACAGTTCTGTGGATCCCCTTAGAAAATGTCCAATCTAGATATCCCTATGAAGATTTCTTGTGCCCTAGTTTGGTAAAATAATTAAGCTCATAAGAATATTAGAGGAGAAACAGTTTTTACAATTTTAGATAAGTTAACGGACAATGATTACGTGGATAAGTGGGGCCCACTGACTGCCTAAGACGGGGCCCGTTCCAGTCAAGCTTCAGTGATTCCCTATTTAAGCAACCAATTTTTTTCCCAAAAAGGGGGGTCCCTCAACAACAACCAGGTGCTCCGCGGGTGCGCAACTTTATACGACCGCATTGGCCTAACCCTGAACGGTTGGGGCAAATTTGGTCACAATATTCAAGCTTGATACTGTCTGAATTTGGATTGTGATCGAATTTGTGACATAATAAAGGTTTTTGTCACAAAATAAATGTGGTCAAAGATCTAAAAAATCTACTGCACAATACTGTGCAATAGAAGATTTCTTCTGAAACTTTTCAAAATTCGAAAGTTCAAAAATTTTGAAAAAAAAAGAATCCCTTAAAAAAAATGTAAACAAAAACCCCCCCTTTCCCAACTTGTTGCCCCCCCTTAAGCAATAACCCTTAAATTCAATCTCATCTTTTCCTTTGTAGTATGGAACCTTGTAGTACAATTTCAGAGATATCCATTCACTTAAACACAAGTTATTGTTTGGAAACTAGAAACATGCTTCTTTTTGGTCCCTTTTTGTTCCCTAATTCCTACATATTTTGGGCAATTAATCCAAAACTTAATACCAGCATCCCCCATGTTATATGGAACATTGTGGTACAATTTTAGAGAGTTCCATACAATTACACACTTGTAAGTTATTGTCTTGATTGTTTTTGATCCCTTTTTGACCCTTAATTCCTAAACTTTGGACCCATAACCCCACAAATTAATCTAAACCTTCTACTGGTGGTTTTTATCATTGTGATACAATTTCAGAGCAATTGAAATACTACTACACAAGTTATTATCCTTAAACTAGAAAAATGCTTGCTTTGGGCACCTTTTGGGCCTCTAATTCCTAAACGGTTGGGACCACAATCCCCAAAGTCGAACCCAACCTTCCTTTTGTGGTATTGAACCTTCTACAAAAAATTATAAAGATCTATTTTCCTTTCCTAAAGATACTGTCCGGAAACCAATGTATCTTCGGATGACGCAGACAACGACGACGTCATACCATTATACGATCCCAAACAATTTGTTGCGGTCGTATAAAAAATCACCTATAGTTTACATTGTGGCTTAACTTATAAAATTTGAGGTAGGGCCAATTTCCCGATAATTTTAGTCACAGAAGGGCCAATTTAAAAAAGTGTTGAAAGAATAAAATTTACTTTAAAAACAAACCAGGTGCTCCGCAGGGCGAAGCTTTATACGACCGCAAAGGTCGAACCCTGAACAGTTGGGACAAGTATGGACAAAACATTCAAGCGTGATACAGCTCTGAATTTGGATTGTGATCAAATTTTTGACATTACATGGGTTTTTTTTACACAAAACAAATGTCAAGATTTTACAAATCAATTAAAGATTTCTTCTTCAAACTTTTTAAATCTAAAATTAAATAGTTGATCATGACACAGCATAGGTTTCTGACACAGAACGAATGTGGTCTAATGAACTTAAAAGGTTTTTTTTGCCTTTGAGAAATTCACTATGCTGTTGAATATTAATCCTCTCAAAAAATGTTTGAAGAAATTTTCTTTTTATCTATGAAATCTGAAATGAGAAAAATTTACCCCCCTCCCCTTTTTTTTCACATGCCCGTTTCCCTTTTTCCAAAACTGATATCAATTCAAATTTCTAATGGAGTTTGCAACAATAACTATTCTTTTAAATACATCATAAAATATTAAAATGTAAAATAAAGTGCTTGTTATCACTGAATGGTAAAGATTGGTTGGTAGTAAAAGTGAATATACATTGTTTATTGTATAAAATAATAAAAAAAACTTCATCAGCAACATTTTATATTGGCAAATTTCCAATGAAGTTATTTACATAAAGTTATTGGCAAATAAAAATAGAAAATGACATCATAGTCATGTCTGGCAAATGTCCAACATACATTATCTAAAAACATTTTAGATAAGATAAGGAAAAAAAGCTTCATCAGCAACATTTTATATTGGCAAATTTGCAATGAAGTTATTTACATAAAGTTATTGGCAAATAAAAATAGAAAATGACATCATAGTCATGTCTGGCAAATTTCCAACATATATTATCAACTACTATTCTATACAAAGAAAGATAACTCCAATTGAAAATTTTTTGCTATTGCACAATACTTGATATGGAATCCTGATTTGGACCAACTTGAAAACTGGGCCCACAATCAAAAATCAAAGTACATATTTAGATAAAGCATATCAAATAAGCCCAAGAATTTAATTTTTGTTAAAATCAAACTTAGTTTAATTTTGGACCCTTTGGACCTTAATGTAGACCAATTTGAAAACTGGACCAAAAATTAAGAATCTACATACACAGTTAGATTTGGCATATCAAAGAACCCATTTATTCAATTTTTGATGAAATCAAACAAAGTTTAATTTTGGACCCCCATTTAGACCAACTTGAAAACTAGGCCAATAATTAAAAATCTAAGTACATTTTTAAATTCAGCATATCAAAGAACCCCAAGGATTCAATTTTTGTTAAAATCAAACTTAGTTTAATTTTGGACCCTTTGGACCTTAATGTAGACCAATTGGAAAATGGGACCTAAAATTAAGAATCTACATACATAGTTAGATTCGGCATATCAAAGAACCCCAATTATTCAATTTTTGATGAAATCACACAAAGTTCAATTTTGGACCCTTTGGGCCCCTTATTCCTAAACTGTTAGGACCAAAACTCCCAAAATCAAACCCAACCTTCCTTTTATAGTCATAAACCTTGTGTTTAAATTTCATAGATTTCTATTTACTTATACTAAAGTTATGGTGCAAAAACCAAAAATAATGCTTATTTGGGCCCCTTTTTGGCCCCTAATTCATAAACTGTTGTGACCTCAACTCCAAAAATCAATCCCAACCTTCCTTTTGTGGTCATAAACCTTGTGTTAAAATTTCATTGATTTCTATTTACTTATACTAAAGTTATTGTGCGAAAACCAAGAATAATGCTTATTTGGGCCCTTTTTTGGCCCTTAATTCCTAAACTGTTGGAACCAAAACTCCCAAAATCAATCCCAACCTTCCTTTTGTGGTCATAAACCTTTTGTCAAAATTTCATTGATTTCTATTCACTTAAACTAAAGTTATAGTGCGAAAACCAAGAAAATGCGTATTTGGGCCCTTTTTGGCCCTTTAATTCCTAAAATGTTAGGACCAAAACTCCCAAAATCAATCCTAACCTTTCTTTTGTGGTCATAAACCTTGTGTTAAAATTTCATTGATTTCTATTCCCTTTTACTAAAGTTAGAGTGCGAAAACTAAAAGTATTCGGACGACGACGACGACGACGACGCCGACGCCAACGTGATAGCAATATACGACCAAAAAATTAAAATTTTTGCGGTCGTATAAAAATCATTCAACAAATTAAATTATGACCTGCATGCACTTTGCATACTTTCAAATGATACAATTTCATGACAAAATTGTTCTATACTGGGTGGGGTGTCTAGAAATTTTAAAAGGGGGGCGAGGTTTTAAAAGTTTTTGGGACCTTTTTTGGCTAAAAAACATAAAATAAGTGTAAAATGCACTTTTTAAATGGTTCCTGGCGTGGGGCATGTATATTCTATAGTTGCTGTAAAGTGTAAGGGTTGGACATTTTTTAGTTGGACATTTTTTATGTTGTATTCTCCCTATTGATTGTCTATCATAAAATGTTCATGAGTATGGATCCAAAGCTATATATAGACAATAATAGTGCATTGACTTGACATATCAACGATATAAGGATGAGGCTTAGAAACGGGGAAATGCGAGGCTGTGCCGAGCATTTTCCCCGTTTCGGGCCGAATCCTTATATCGTTGATATGTCAAGTCAATGCACTATTATTGTCTTTATACTGCAATCTAAAAAAAAAACATTTTCAATTGTTGTTTATTGTGTTAATGTTATTTTTTTTATTTAAATATTGGGAAAAATACCCCTTTAAAAAGGCCTCATATCACACAGACGGAGAAATATAAAACACGATGAAATGTACATCATTACCGCAATCAATGGTGAACGAATTCGTTGCAGACTAAAATATCAACAATAAACATAAAACATAATGATTTATAGGTTGCAAACAAAAAAATATTAAAAATTGAAATATGTTTTCCCGAAAATTGCAAAAGAAACAAGTTTGAGTCGTTAAAGGCATCGTTGTTTACATTAAAAACAAGAACAGGTTAAAGAGGTCGTATGAATTATTAAACATAATTTCGACAATTTCTATTTAAATATTCATGAGGAAAAGTGATATCAGGTCAGTGACTGTATATGACATAGAAATATACGGTCAACGCATTTTGACTGCTCAAATAGAACGAGTGCAGTATAAACACTGATATATTTGATGTGAGACTTGTCAATAAAATAGACATGGAAAATTCTCGTTTGTTGTATGTTAAGTTAGCATAACCTCACATATTTCTTGTTATGGACAAGAAATACACCGGGCTATTGGATGACATTTAGAATACAACCGACACGAGTTAAAAAATCCAAACAAGCAATTTTTATCTAAATGTTTGGTTGATATGTTTCACCCAACAAAATTAAGGGAGGTTAGGGGTTCCAAATCAACCAAAGGATACGAATGAGTCTGAAATGACAAGGAATTTGTGAATGACGGTCGATAAATGGAGACCGTGATAAAGGCCACACTCAGCAGTCAGGTTGCAGTCTTGAAAAAAAGTATTCAATATAACAGTTCGGCGAAACAGACATTCCGGTCAGATATGCAAACCCCGGCCTCAAAAAAATACGCCCGTTTTTTATTCATCATGTTCATTTAATGCTAAATAATTCTGTTGGAAATTTCCGTTTCTAATAGCAAAACAGTTGATAAGATTACTGTTTTCAATCCAGATACGTCCAGGATTTTTATTTAATGCAAAAATAAAGAGTCAGATTTTTTTCTCTCAAATACCTTAGACTGCCTCCTCAATTCAAATGGTTCGTACCTTAGACTTTCAAGCTATCCAGAGCGAGCTTAATATACTGAATGTGGATCATTATTCAGCTATTATGTCAATTTAAACTATCATGTTATTTTAAAATAGGGCTGGGGCGTTTGGGGTTAAACATTTTTTCGTTGGTAAATAATATTGCTGCGGATTATTTTTTTCATGAGAGTGTAATAGAGTTTTACTTTCTGTTTGGTTGAATAGTGAAATAGAAGTCACTACGTTGTTGGTCAAATCTGTGTCGCTTTGAAGGTTTCATGCATGGTTGTCATCCTCAGCCTAATCAACGTGTTACTGTAGTTTGAATTTCAAAATGACTGAGTGACGGTTTTTTTTACGCACTGGTCAACTCCACCATAGAGAATCACATGACTTTGACACAATCAGTAAATACCAGCGAAATTATCTTTATAAGTAAAGAATTGTCGCATAAAAATGAAATACACAGGAAATGGCAAAATTCACGAAGTCTGATTAATCATTTTACAAAAAAAAAAGTCCAAGCAAAGGGGGGTGTACGCCCTCTACGCCCCCTCTGGATCCGCCACCGGCGTCAATAAGTGAAATTAGGCATTAAACCCGTCAGTTATGCACGCCTTTTTGACGTCATTTACTAGATAGAGGGGGTTGCCTGTTTCCAGCACTATTACCGTTCATCATCGTCATTATACAGGATAAACTAAAAATAAAGTTTGTTTTGTAAGTACTTAATCATAGTCACCTTATGACAGCAATGCTGATTGTCAATTATGAGGATTTTTATTTGCCGAATAATTTGTACAATTAAGCAATGTAGTTTTGCAACCACTCGCTCAACATTGGAACGGAAGTGACGATGCCCCTAAACGTACGAATGATGTTCACTAAAACCAGAGTTTTGACGGAAATGCATCGAACTCGAAAGTTGTCTATTGCATGGCAATATATATAGTCGCCTATCGGTTAAACTTGTTCTTTAAACTACATTGAATATAACAAATATCAAGTAAATATCGTCAAGCATAATGCAAAAGTGCGGAAATAATTTAAGTGAATTTTCTGTCCAAGGACCGTAAACAGACAGACAGACAAGCCCCAAAAATACTTGCGACTAGCACTAGTACTCAACTGCTGATATAGATGTCTCTTCATGTACAGACCTAGGGCGTTTTTTACATTTTTTTTTATTGGTCTCTTCTGTATATCTCCAGAATATATTCTGTTGAATAGTCCAAAAAAAATGAATCAGGACTTCTTCAGGAGATATTATGATGAAGAAGTTACAAAACAACAATTCAATTTGCCGTCGAATATAGCACATTTTTTTTTATGTTGGATTACATAAACAAAGTTTACGATAATTTATTAGAAAATTTAGTTACGCCAGTTTATTTGACACAACGCTAGTGACTATATCAAACCAAAACTGAATAAAACATGTATAATTAATGGTGGTCCATTCATTAACAAAAAAATCTAATTAAAACAATCATAAAAAAATGTCCTAAAAACAAGATTTATAAATTTTTTTGGTAAAAAAAAAAACCCCGTCGCCACGTAAATTGTGCAATTTTTTTAAATGAGATAAATATACAGCAAAAAAATATGTTTTTCTTCTTAGATAATAATGTATGCCAGTGACTATAATAATAAACCAGATGCTCCGCAGGGCGTAGCTTTATACGACCGCAGAGGTTGAACCCTGAACGGTTAGGGCAAGTATGGACACAACATTCAAGCTGGATTCAGCTCTAAATTTGGATTGTGATTAAATAGTTGACACAGCATAGGTTTCTGACACAGAATGAATGTGTTCTAATGAACTTAAAATTTTTGTTTCTCTTAGAGCAATTCACTATGCTGTTGAATATTAATCCTCTCAAAAAAATGTTTGAAGAAATTTTCTTTTTTATTTATGAAATTTCAAATGAGAAAAATTGAACCCAATTTTTTTAATCACATCCCCCTTTCCCTTATTCCAAAACTAATCTCAATTAAAATTTCTAATGGAGTTTGCAACAATAACTACTCATTTAAATTCATCATAAAATATTAAGATGTAAAAAAACTGCTTGTTATCACTGAATGGTAAAGATTATTTTAATTTATCAGTTGGTAGTAAAAAGTGAATATACATTGTATATTGTATATATAACAAAGATTTAAGTTGATTCTGGACAAAGAAAGATAACTCCAATTAAAAAAAAATCTTGCTATTGCACAATATTTTGCAATTAGATATTTCTTGCTTACTATTCTGGACAAAGAAAGATAACTCTAATTAAAAAAAAATTTGATATTTCACAATATTGTGCAATTAGATATTTCTTGCCATTGCGCAATACTGTGCAATTGAAAAGACTTGCTATTACACAATACTTAATATAATAATTTTAGATCCTGATTTGGACCAACTTGAAAACTGGGCCCATAATAAAAAATCTAAGTACATTTTTGGATTCAGCATATCAAAGAACTTCAAGATTTCAATTTTTGTTAAAATCAGACTAAGTTTAATTTTGGACCCTTTGGACTTTAGTGTAGACCAATTTGAAAACAGGACCTAAAATGAAGAATCTACATACACAGTTAGATTTGGAATATCAAAGAACCCCATTTATTCAATTTTTGATGAAATCAAACAAAGTTTAATTTTGGACCCCGATTTGGACCAACTTGAAAACTGGGCCAATAATCAAGAATCTAAGTACATTTTTAGATTCAGCATATCAAAGAACCTAACTGATTCATTTTTTGTCAAAATCAAACTAAGTTTAATTTTGGACCCTTTGGACCTTAATGTAGACCAATTTGAAAACGGGACCAAAAGTTAAGAATCTACATACACAGTCATGACAGTTAGATTCAGCATATCAAAGAACCCCAATTATTCAATTTTGATGAAATCAAACAAAAGTTTAATTTTGGACCCTTTGGGCCCCTTATTATGTTGGGACCAAAACTCCCAAAATCAAACCCAACCTTTCTTTTATGGTCATAAACCTTGTGTTTAAATTTCATAGATTTCTATTTACTTATACTAACGTTATGGTGCGAAAACCAAGAAAAATGCTTATTTGGGTCCCTTTTTGGCCCCTAATTCCTAAACTGTTGGGACCTAAACTCCCAAAATCAATACCAACCTTCCTTTTGTAGTCATTAACATTGTGTTTAAATTTCATTGATTTCTATTTACTTAAACTAATGTTATTGTGCGAAAACAAGAATAATGCTTATTTGGGCCCTTTTTTGGCCCCTAATTCCTAAACTGTTGAGACCAAAACTCCCAAAATCAATCCCAACCGTTCTTTTGTGGTCATAAACCTTGTGTCAAAATTTCATAGATTTCTATTAACTTAAACTAAAGTTATAGTGCGAAAACCAAGAAAATGCTTATTTGGGCCCTTTTTGGCCCCTAATTCCTAAAATGTTGGGACCAAAACTCCCAAAATCAATACCAACCTCCCTTTTGTGGTCATAAACCTTGTGTTAAAATTTCATAGATTTCCATTCACTTTTACTAAAGTTAGAGTGCGAAAACTAAAAGTATTCGGACGCCGGACGACGACGACGACGACGACGACGACGCCGACGCCAACGTGATAGCAATATACGACGAAAATTTTTTCAAAATTTGCGGTCGTATAAAAAAACGAATAAAAAATTAATCAAAGTAAAAAAAAACCTCTTTGACGCCGCATTTTTAGTGTAACGTCGTGTTGTAGGAACATCGTGCACAACGTTTATACAGTATGGATATTTGTCCTTTTTTAAGGCCGCACGGTTGGTTATAATTGATAATACTACTTCGATGAACTTCAGTTGATAGTTGCCAAATTAGCAGTCATACCACATCTTCTTACTTGTTATGATATTGTATACATGACTTTTAGTTTCGGGTCTTGTCTAAACATTTATGAAATATTAGTCGCTTGACGTTAAAAACAAACAACTAACAAACAATCAATTTAAACTCGTGTTCAATAAGGAGAAAATCATTTGATTTGTTGGGTTAAAAGGGGGAGGTGGCAGGAGTATTTTAAATATGAATATGGTGGGCTGGTAAGAGCTGGAAAAAATAGGCATGATTAACGACAAGTTAAATCTTTAACATGAATAAAAAATTTCGCAAAAGATCCTCCTGCCGGCCCCATTCCCATCCTTAGAATAACAAAAGGTCGAACCCTTACTGTAATTGTCCGTGTGTGTTTATTATTTAGCCAGCTAGTTGTCCTTATAGTGTCCTACTAAGGGGACGACTACTTGATATTCTGGGGGGGGGGAGGATTTTGAAAATAAATAACTAAGCCTTGATAATCACAAAAATCAAAGGTTTGTTCTGTGGTAGTTTGAAAATAAATAACCTGACACACAATTTATTGAAAAAATAGGTCTATTCGAAAGTATTAGATGGCACCAGATATTCATAATTTTTTTTCCAAACAAAAATCGGGAAACACTTCCGTAAACTTTACATAATGAATTATAAATATTATTTAAATATACTTGAAATGTGTGAAAATGGGTTTCATTTTTTAAGTTGAGATATATTATGGTAGAAATACACGTTGGTAAATATTGGGTACGAGTTTGCGAAGGTACGAGTTGACATGGCTCCACAGCTATTGTATTCTAGATTTGTAAAACTTTTGACTTGTCAAACTTCTTGATTTGTAACTTGTATTTTTCTTTAGAAACGCAACTTCTCTTTGGCTGGCAGCGGTAACTATTACACAGACGCGATCTCACAAAACGTGACTAAAACAAAGTGACTACATTTAAAAAATTAAGAAACATAGAAATTCATGAAACTAATGGAGAAAATACGTTTACAATTTAAGAAATTGTGTTTACACATGTATCAAGAAATTACATTTCACAAATCAAGTAATGTAGAAATTCGTGTAACGGATGGAAAAAATACATGTTACAAATTAAGAAATGACATTTTACAAATTAAGAAATGACATTTTACTAAGAAATTGCATATGTTATACGAATAAGAAATTGCATGCCATTTCACAAATTAAGAATTGTATAATTTTGGCGGATATTCCCTTCCATAGTTTTGCACCCAACTAAAATACCCCAAGTTTGAACACCTTATTTGATTTCAGGACCACCATACTCAAATGTGAAATACTTTGATATATTTCGTAACTTTTTACCTTAAAGAATCCTGGTCCTGAGTAGATTTAGAATTTGTCGTCAGCAAAAGATTAAAACACCGTTCATGTTCGGCTTCTGTTGTCGTTGATTTCTATATTTTGTGCAATGTCAATTTCATCATGGAAAACTTTCTCTACCATCAGAGGTTCATCAAGGGATAATACTAAATTTGATATTTATGCTATTTTAAATATATGATAGTTACGATTTAAAAATCAATGTTTTAATTTAAGTTGCAGTATAAAAACAATATTAGGTCAATGTCATAAAGATATAAACTTTTTGGTATTCCGAATAAAACTGGGGAAGGGAAGGGCGCAGTAAAATCTCGTCCTTCCCCAGTTTCTCAGTTTCAGTAATATTTTTTGTATGAGGCTGAGAAACTGGGGAAGACTGAGCCCTTCCCCATTTTTGCGAGGAGTACAAACAAAAATATTTTTTCTGACATTGACCTAATATTGTTTTTAAACTGCAACTTAAATTAATAAATTGATAGCTATTCAAATCGTAACACAAATGTCAAACTTATTTTCATCCCTTAATGGACCCCTGATTGTAGAGAAAGTGTTCCATGATGAAATTGACATCGTACACAATATAGCTGTGTTACTATATTTTATATGAAATAAACAGAACTATTTGCAGAATAAAAAAACATTATATATTTTTCTGACAATGACCTGATATTGTATGTTTAGAAGTACTTAAAGATGACAAAAAGTTTAGTATTGAAAATGACTAAAATTTTCAGTACTGAAAAATGACTAAAATTTTCAGTACTGAAAAATGACTAAAATTTTCAGTACTGAAAAATGACTGAAATTTTCAGTACTGAAAAATGACTGAAATTTTCAGTACTGTAAAATGACTGAAATTTTCAGTACTGTAAACAACTATTTCTCAACATTACTGAAAATGATATAAAAATTAATGTACTGAATAGTGATGTTTCCTAAAAGTACTGTTTATTTTGCGGCATTTAATGTACTGTTTAGTGATGTTTCCTAAAAGTACTGTTTATATAGCGGCATTTAATGTACTGATTAGTGATGTTTCCTAAAAGTACTGTTTATATAGCGGCATTTAATGTACTGATTAGTGATGTTTTCTAAAAGTACTGTTTATATAGTGGCATTTAATGTACTGATTAGTGATGTTTCTTAAAAGTACTGTTTATATAGCGGCATTTAATGTACATTTTAAATAGTATTTGGAAGAGCATTCCATACTGCTGGTTCATTGTACGAGAAGCTATAGACTTATATTAGGTTTTGCAATTATAAATTTATCTGAAGACGAAAATCTCGTATAGCATTTTTTGGTTTACAGAAGCTGATAAAATAAAAATGGACAAATATTCTGGAGCTAAGCCATGTTTTGCCTTATACATTAGTTATCATATCATATTGTTTTCTTCGTGCAATCGACATAATGTCAGTTTCATGAAATAATTCGCTTGAAGGTTACACGATTGCCTATCAGAACACACTTAGTTTAGTGTTTGCTACATTGTAAGCGATTCAAGAGGAACGAAAGATACCAAAGGGACAGTCAAACACATAAATCTAAAACAAACTGACAACGCCATGGCTAAAAATAAAAAAAGACAAACAGAAAAACAATACATGACACAACATAGAAAACTAAAGAATAAACAACACGAACCCCACCAAAAACTAGGGGTGATCTCAGGTGCTCCGGAAGGGTAAGCAGATCCTGCTCCACATGTGGCACCCGTCGTGTTGCTTATGTGATTACAAATCCGGTAAATAGTCTAATTCGGTAGGTCACATTCATGAAAGGGAAGGGGATTGTAGTTACGACGTAAGGAACATATCCGATATCATTTGTGAAACGGTTATTCCATAACGGTCAACCAACTCGTGATGGCGTCCGTAAAATTTACGAAGGGATGATTTCAACTTCACCATTTGGAACTCTTGGTTTAATAGCTTCCTTGTGAGCAGTAACCCTCTATCAAGAAAATCATGATAGGAAATGCAAGCACGGGAATATCGTATCAATTGGGAGATATATACCCCGTATGCAGGTGCTGCTGGAATGGTGCTACTTAGAAATGGAAAGTTCACAATTGGAAAGCTGAAATCATCTCTTTTGTCGTAAAGTTTTGTTTTCAACCGACCCTCATTGTCAGTTTCTAGATGCAAGTCAAGATATGAAGCCGACTTAACTGTATCTGTAGTATCCTTTATCTCTAGTTCGATGGGATAGATGCGTTCCACATAGTCGCCAAATTTTGAATTGTTTAGTGAAAGAACGTCATCTATATAGCGGAAAGTAGAGTTAAAGGATATTGCTAACTTCTTATCTTTCTTCCTAAGAAGTTCCTGCATGAAGTCAGCCTCATAATAATAAAGAAACAAGTCGGCAAGTAGAGGGGCACAGTTTGTTCCCATTGGGATGCCGACAGTCTGTTGAAAAACACGTCCTGCGAACGTTACAAATATGTTGTCAATCAAGAAATCAAGCATCTTGATAATATCGGTTTCAGAGAATTTTTTGTTTGAATCAGTGTGATTCTTTACAAAGAATGATTTATCCCTCCCTAAGACAAGATACTGAGGAGTTAATTTCACAGGGTGTTATCATAATATATCAACTAACGAGAGTAAACCCGATGGAATGTCTTGCCTTAAAAGTTTGAATTACATATGAATGTGACATTGGCATGTAAATGAAATCAAAGTCAGATGAAAACTGCCAGACAGACAGATATATCTCACAATCAGTCTTTACACCTAATATAGTTGATCTATTACTTATATATATAGTATCTGACAAATGAACGAAATCAGATAAAAATAACATTGTTCAGAGACATTGTATGTCTCTGCATTGACCAAAGAACAATGAAAATGAAGTCAAAGTTGAATGAAATCTGTCAGTAAGGTTTGTACATGCTACAATCATGCCATACACCAAATATACAAAATGTAGTTGACCCATTGCTTATAGATTCTGAGTTACGGACTAGGCAACATAACCGTAACCTTTATCACTGATCTATGCAATGAGGTCAAGGTCAGTTGAACCCCGTCTGATTGATATTGTAGACCTTGCAAGGAACCCATATATCAAAACACATGAAATGTGAGAAATTTGCATGACAAAAAAAAAAGCAATCGCTGAAGGTGTAACACCACTAATTCGGGCCCGGCCAGAAAGCACATACCAGAAAGTAGTACATATTTAACACAAAATAGTTCCTACGCATGGACATAAATTTCAAAATATTTAGAGTATTTTATTAATTTTGGTATCAAATGAAAGCTGCATGACTGGTGATCAGTGTAGAACAATTTTTGACTGATAAATTTGAATAATAAAAAAATGGCATGAAATTTAAAAAGGAGGGTACGTTCAGGGAACCAGTTCTTTCTTATATGCAATGTAAGGTATGTTGATTTATTCAGTTCAGGACACCAGAAGGTGTTGCTTTGACATGCAATGATTGTCACTTTATTTGAACTTAAGATAAAAGAGCTGTGACCACTCGAAATTGAGGAATTTAACATAGAAAGCAATGGGGCCATTAATAAGTGGTGTACTTCCTGAACCATGAAAATGAAGCCAAGGCAAATGAACACATGACAGTAGAAAATTTCATAATATATGGTTTCTGAAGCATCCATTTCTTTAAAATATAAAGCATGAAACAATTACATAACACCTTAATGAAATCGGATTTATACCCCTATGTCTCGCATTCTACGGCTTTTGTCGCAGGCGTTGGCCTACAATAGCCTTTAAACAAGCCCATTTGTCTCTAAAGGAAAGTTGTCTCACTGGCAACTATTCATCATACATCAATCCTAGTTAAATTTCCTGGCAGCTTCACTAAAAATGGGATCTATCATTTACCTGAAGTTTAAATAAATGATGAATGTCTTTTTCTAAATTTTCACGTATTTCCGGGGGATAGTGTCAAAAATTTTGTTAACAAAAAATATAAAAATTGTTAATTTAACAAATTAACAAATCAACCAAAGATGACATTTTCTAAAATGGTCATTGTAACAAATTTATAGGTCAATCAAAATTACCACTTTCTGAAAAGGTCCATTTAACAAATGAAATATCATCAAAAGTTGACACTATCTGAAATAGTCCTTTTAACAAATTAACATATCAACCAAAGACACATATCTGAAATTATCCTTTTAACCAATTCAAAAGACAACAAAAAATGACACAATCAACAAATTGTCCTTTTTAAATCAATAAAAACAAGAGGCTGTCAGAGCGACAGCAAACCGGATTAATTAATATTTATCCGTGTCCTGGCATTTTTCAATATTACAAGAACCATAAATGATGCACGGTTAAAGTGAAAATCATCAATATCAAACTTGACCTCCATTTTGTCATCAGTAACAACATATTAAAATTTGAAAAGCTTTGGTTGAATGGTTCATGAGTAAATGCAACAACATGACTGGTAACACAATTTTTCAATCTTTCAAGAACCATAACTCCAGAACCGTATTAGTCAAAATCGTCATTATTTAACTTGACCTCCGTTTTGTTGTCAGTAACAACATATTAAAATTTTAAAAACTTTGGTTGAACGGTTCATGAGTTAATGCACGGACAGCACTGGCAACGCCATTTTTCAATCTTTCAAGAACCTTAACTTCAGAACCGTAAAAGTCAAAATGGTCATTATTGAACTTGACCTCCATTTTGTTGTCAGTAACAACATATTAAAATTTTAAAAGCTTTGGTTGAATGGTTCATGAGTTAATGCACGGACAGGACTGGAAACACAATTTTTCAATCTTTCAAGAACCATAACTCTAGAACCGTAAAAGTCAAAATGGTCATTATTGAACTTGACCTCCATTTTGTTGTCAGTTTCAACATATTAAAATTTTAAATGCTTTGGTTAAACGGTTCATGAGTTAATGCACGGACAGGACTGGAAACGCCATTTTTCAATCTTTCAAGAACCATAACCCCGGAACCGTAAAAGTCAAAATTGTCATTATTGAACTTGACCTCCATTTTGTTGTCAATAACAACATATTAAAATTTTAAATGCTTTGGTTAAACGGTTCATGAGTTAATGCACGGACAGGACTGGAAACACCATTTTTCAATCTTTCAAGAACCATAACCCCAGAACCGTAAAAGTCAAAAGGGTTATTATTGAACTTGACCTCCATTTTGTTGTCAGTAACAACATATTAAAATTTTAAAAGCTTTGGTTAAACGGTTCATGAGTTAATGCACGGACAACATTTGGTTGCCGCCGCCCGCCCGCCCGCCCGCCCGCCCGCCCGCCCGACTGCCCGGCTGCCCGGCCGCCTGCCGTACATCCCCAAATCAATAACCGACATTTTTGTCGCAAAAAGAAAAATTTCCATATTAACAAAAGATGACACTTTCTCAAATAATCTTTTAACAAATTAACATATAAATTAGAGAGGATACAGGTGATACTTTCTGAGTTGATCCCTTTAACAAATTAACAAATAAATTTAAGATAACACTCTCTGAAATGATCATTTTAACAAATTAATAGATAAATTAAAGATGACACTTTCTGAAACGATCCTCTTAACAAATTATTATATCAATTCAATATGACCCTTTCAACATAGAATAGATCAACTAAAGATGACACTATCTGAAATGATGAACCTATAACAAATTCAAATAGTAACCGAAGACACATATTTAAATTGCCTTTTTAACAAATTAACAGATTGACACATGTGACACTATCTGTAATGACCCTGTTAACAAATTAATAGATCAACCAAAGATGACACATTCTGAAATGGTCCTTTTATTAAATTAACAAATCAACAAAAGATTACAATTACTGAGAATGGACATATTGACAAATTAACAGAACAACTAAAGACAAATATCTGAATGATTCCTTTCAAAAATTAACAGATCAAATAAAGATGACACATTCTGAAATAGTCCTTTTAACAAATAAACAGTTCAACCAAAGATGACACTATCTGAAAGTATTTACCAAAATGGTTTGGTCAAACAAATAATAAATACTGATAAATATTTTTATTATACCTATTTTTTGTCAGACTCAAACTATATCAACACATACATGTATTTATATTTTTACAATGTAAACAAAATATAATTCAAATTACACAAAATATACAAAAAATCAGTAAATATCTTAAAATAATAAATTATAAATATATTCAAATTTTCTCAAGAGATTTATTTATAGTACACAGTCAGTATAATTACTAAGCTAAGACGAAAGTCTACCATGATCTCCCAAGATCAACATAAGAATCCAAATAATCTTAAGATCACTATATGAAAAATATGAAAAATTTCAATTGAGGACACTGATGTTTTCATACACCGATATTCAATAAGCTTAATATATAATTTGAAACAGAACAAGTAAAATATTATGTGTTACTATCAAATTTTTCCTGTATCGTAAGACTCGATTTCATCAATTCAATTCAATTCCTTGTTTACACTCAGAAACAAAATATGTGACATGGACAAATATACAAAAGAATATTTGCCTTTGGAGTTTATGGTTATTTCATATCACTTTAAATCTTTCTTATAAATATCTTTTAGTTCTACAATATGGTTACCAAATATATGATTTACATCTGGTATCTTTCGTCCCTCTTTTACAGCAATTAATAATTAGTTACATGTGTATTCCTACTACTTTGCAAATGTCTAAACATCACATATTATTAACAACACCGGGAAAACAAATATAATCAAAACCTCAAATTTGTAACGTATGTCTGACAGTAATGACAATATTGACAAATAAATAATTTTAAATAAACATCATCAATTCAATACACACTACATTTTAATAATTTAAAATAAAAAAGTTACCAAACCTTCAAAACTTCAATTAAAATTAAAAAGTATTGTATCAAGCTCAGCTTTCTTCTAAAATAAAAGACAGTTTATTCAAAACGGTTGACACTGACAAAACCCATCTCTGCTATGATACATTTCCATATCGTCAGACAAAAACATACCGTGAATCACTGATATATCAAAAGACAAAATAATCAATTAAATTGCATCAAATGTGAATCACTGATATGCCAAAAAAACAAATATATCAATATCATGTCATGATTTTGTGAATCACTAATGTAAAAAAACAACCAATTAATACTATTGCATAACACTGTGTCAAAAAACAAACGTATTAATTCCACCACATACCAATTTGTTAATTACTGATATGTCAAAAAACAAGAATCAGTACCATTGCATAACGACAACATTTGTTGTACCACTGATTAAAACAATGACCTGTCAATTTTAGTAAATTATATATTCACAAATTCAAGGGTTTGTTGACATGGTTGTTTAAAGACACTTTACAAGATATTTTGTCATCTTCATTTAACATTTTTTACATCTACACGAAGCTCTGGTACCTTTGCAGCTTCACGTGTACAGTTTGGGTAAAACGTATTATGTAATACAAGTAGAGAAGAAAACAAGAATCAGCATGCATAGCAAAAAATGAAACAAATAATAAAATGATATTATAATACTGGAACGTAACACATAAGACATTCTTACGGTATTCCAATAACACCACTAAACCAGGGCTTCCGCCATAAAACTCAACTTAGTACTAAGAGTTAGAAATTTGGTTAGAAACAGTTAAGCAAGGGACTGATTGTTTTCCTTCATTTCAGAGTCAAAGTACAAAAATTATACTAGAAAGTTTCATTACTTCAACATTTTCAAGGCCAGAAATAAAAAGGCAAGCATAAGTCTCATATATATATATAAAAAAGAAGATGTGGTATGATTGACAATGAGACAACTATCCACAAAAGACCAAAATGACACAAACATTAACAACTAAAGGGTACCGTACAGCCTTCAACAATGAACAAAGCCCATACCGCATAGTCAGCTATAAAAGGCCCCGATAAGACAATGTAAAACAATTCAAACGAGAAAACTAACGGCCTTATTTATGTAAAAAAATGAACGAAAAAAAAAATAATAAAAAAAATAAAATATGTAACACTGAATTACAGGCTCCTGACTTGGGACAGGCACATACATAAATATGTTTACCAGTATATATACATGTACAGTGTATATGATGACATGCATACAGAGTAGAACATGAACCATCATTATGTAGCAATAATTCATAATTTCTATCCAAGAGGGTCATTTCTATATAAAGGTATACACAGACGCTGGTATTGATCACATTTGAGTGTGACTTATATATCAAAAGGGGTCACTTGAACAGAGGTAATTTAAAAATGGGTTATTAATGTTTACCTTCTGCTAAGATTTCTATAAAACATGTGTTCTGATCTAATGATATGAAAGATCCCATGTTGTTAGCATCTATATACAATATAATGGAAGCTTGGAAATATGGGATTTTCCATAAATCAATATATATATGAATTATTAACTATACTAAATATATATAAAAAGATCTTTACGTAACATTAATTATTTTGCATAACATACTGATGCACGCTTTCTGCTTGTCATTTATTGTATATTATTTTATAAAAAAAAAAACGAAGATGGAGATCTGGGTAAAATTACAAAAGAAACAGCTTTTCAATGAAACAAGTATCCATCAAAGTTTAAATAAGGAAATGGGATATGATTACCAATGACACAACTATCTATCAAAGTAAAATTACGGATATGGGATATATTTACCAGTTAGACAACTATCAACAAAAGTAAAATTATGTGATATGATCTGATTGCCAATCAGATTATCCAGCCATGTGATAAGAATGAGAGGTGGTATGATTGGATATAAGACAACTATCCACCAAAATAAAAAAAATGACTGCCAATAAGAAAACTATCTACCAAAGTAAAACTAGGAAATTGGGTATGTTGGCAAATGAGAAAACTATCCACCAAAGAAAAGATAAGAATGTATGGTATGATTGCCAATGAGACAACTATCAACAAAAGTAAAATTATGTGATATGATCTGATTGCTGAAAGATCAGAGTAAGACTTGATGGTTCAGATAGTAATTTAATAATGGCTGACAAATATACAATTGGTATCGCTGTAGCGACGTTACGTAACAAGTAATTGTCCCGAAGGTTTGTGCGTGACGTTCCCAGAATAATCGCAGATATTACATTCCTCCTTAACTTTGAATTAGAAAATGACTTTATAAATGTAAATTAAAATGTGTAAAATAAAGTTTGTTTACATTAATTAAATTATCACATTCTCTGTATTGTTCACTAATGTTTTTGTAATAAATAAAATATAGATGTTCACTTTCTCAATTTGTATAAATTATAATAGTCTCTTTAATGTTCACTAAATTGTATCGGTCTCCTGGTTCTTCCGCTTTATGTTTCAGTCCTTGTTTCTTGATGTTTGTCTCTGTTTTCCAAAGTTCTCTTTATCCGCCCCCTCCCGCGACTGTCTTGCGGGGGGCCCATAATTTTGTATGTCCAATGCCCCCTCCCGCGCATGTCTTGCGGGGGGCCCATTTTCTTCATCTTGTTTCTATTTTCAACATACCCTTTGATTTTCTCCTTGGGTTGTTTGTCTCTTTTATTTATCTCCTGAAATAAGTTTGAGTGATATCTTCTACGAATCTCCTGCTCCTTAAATGTTTTTGTATTTTTCTTTTTTAACTCTGTTATTTGCTGTGTTTTGTTGATGGGTTTTCTTAATAGGTTAACTTCTTTATTGGCTATTTGGCATCCTGGTGTGATTTGGTAATGTTTCTCAGAGTTGAAAATTGGTCCACTGTATGGTATTCTCAATTGGTTTTTCTTTACAAAAGAACCATCAGTTCTTATCTGTATCATCCCTAGCTCAATCAGAGTAGATTTACTAATTAATGGTGGAGAATTGATTTTTCCTTTTACAACAACGAATTTTGTCTCTGTGCCACATGTTTTGTTTTTGATGATAGTTTTAAATTCTCCCTTGATTGGTAATGAATTTTGCAGAGAGCTCAACTTGATTTTACTCTTTTCTAATACTGGATTACCATATGTTTTACTCTGAAATTTTAGAAATAGGTTTTCATCCATTACGTTTACATCAGCTCCACTATCAGGTTCCACCTTCACATCTACGTCGTCTATTCTTACCGTCAATGTTTTGTCCATGTCTCTTATGCCTTGTACGGTCTTTACCTTTCGTATTTTCATTGTATGTTTGATCGTTTCTCCAAAATAATCTTCATCTTCATTATATTCTGATATATCTGTATTTGAATCTGTTTTAATTTTTTCTTCTGTTGTTTTCTTCACACTTCTTCCTTCTCGTCTAAAATTGCCAGCTCTGTACTGTTGTCTCTTCTTTTCCGCTCTGCATACTGATGCAAAATGATTATATTTCTCACAGTTTCTACATTGTTTACCATATGCAGGACATTTGTTTCCCTCACAATGTTCAAATCCACAATAACCACAATTAGACTTGGTTATATAATCCTGTGACCTATTATAGCTTGACCTTTTGCTTTGTATTTTATTTATGGAACTTGTACCTATGTCTCTGTGATCTCCTTTCATATCCTTCATCTGTAAACATGTGTCTTCCATCTGTCCTGCTTCTTCTACAAATTTATCTAAATTCCATCCTTTGCTTATAGCCCTCTTTATCAAATCCTGATTGGTTATTGTTTGAATACAATGTTCCAATATTCTTTCATCGCATGTAGCTTCAAACTCACACTCATGTGCCTTTTCTCTCAGTCTCGTTACATATGTTACTGTGTATTCATCTCTAAATGGCTTCATTTTGAAAAATAAATACCTGGCATGATGTTTGTTTTTCTTTGGCAAGTAATATTTATTTAATTTGTTCTTTAATACTTTATACTCATCTTCTCCTTCTTCATCTCTTAGGCTTCTTTCCAATCTTGATGTGTCTTTTCCTCCATAAATGATTAGTACATCCTTTTTATCTGCAGGTTCAGTTATCCTGAAATATCTTAATTCCCTCTCTATACTTTCCATCCATTCTTCCCAATGTTTTCCTGTAAATATCTGATTATCCGACTGTATAAACGGTTGTGATCGTAAATTTCTAGTTTCCGTTATTACCGTTATCTGCTGGGGCTCTCCTCGGTCCATAATCTCTATTTTATCAGTATCTTCTTTGAATTCCTTGTTTTAGCACTATCTTCTTTCAATTCATTGTTCCGGTAAATTTTCTCTTTATTTACGCTGCTAAACACTGCTTTCTTCTTTGTTTTTAATCCTCGTCGCCATTGAAAGATCGGAGTAAGACTTGATGGTTCAGATAGTAATTTAATAATGGCTGACAAATATACAATTGGTATCGCTGTAGCGACGTTACGTAACAAGTAATTGTCCCGAAGGTTTGTGCGTGACGTTCCCGGAATAATTGCAGATATTACAATTGCCAATCAGATTATCCAGCCATGTGATAAGAATGAGAGGTGGTATGATTAGATATTAAACAATTATCCACCAAAATAAAAAGATGATTGCAAATAAGAAAAACTAACCAAAGTAAACATAAGAAGATGGGGTGTGTTGGCCAATGAGAAAACTATCCACCCAAAAAAAAAGATAAGAAAGTATGGTATGATTGCCAATGAGACAACTATCTACCAAAAAGCAATTTAGGCACAAATAGTATACCGGTCAGGTGATTTATATGACAATAACTTTTGAGTTGAATTGGGTGATTAAATAAAAAAAAAAACAGACGTTTGTACCAAAATGTTTATGCTGACCCCAACCCCAAATGCGTGTGTTTGTGTGTGTGAATACCGGTATCACTAAAGACTGGTGGTGAAAACACAAAACGATAAGCTGCATGTGCGTTGTAAAATTAGAAACAGAGTAGAGTAGAGTAACAGGAGTAGATATCAAACTTTTCAATAAATAACAGATCATACTAGCGAAGAGCATTTACAGTAATGTATGATCATTTTCAGACTGGTAGGTATATATGAATGTTTATGTAAAACTGAGATAAAGAGTTAAAATTCATTGACCAAAAAAAAACGAGTTAAGAAAAATTTGGTTCCGCCTTATTTGTGAGATTTGCTAACATCATTACTATAGATGTATGTCCATTATCCTTAGCAATCTGTAAAGGAGATTTCCCATCAAGTCTACATATCTGTGTATCTGCTCCTTTATCTAACAATAAACGTACAATATCCTCATGTCCTACTTCACATGCATAACATAATGGTGTGGTGCCATCATCTTTTGTCATGTTAATGTTAGCAGTGTGGTCCAGAAGACAAAGGACTACATCTATTCTACCCATAAAACAGGCTATATGTAATGGAGAACAACCAGCTACTACATCAAAGGCATACTCTACCGACTTCTTACTCACGTATTCTGTTACACGTGATGATGTATTATTTACCAGGCTTTCAAATACTAATTGTTTTCCTTTATCTAATGTGTATGTATCTGTTAATGACTTTTTACTATATATACAGATATTACAATCAGCATTGTTCTCTAACAGTAACTTTGTTATCTCTATGTTTCCATCCAGTGCACTGACATATAAAGCATTACCTCCATCAAATGTCTGGGCATTAATGTTTGGTTCATGTTTGATTAATAGCTTGACAATACTGGTATTGTTATTAACACACCAGAAGATCAATGGTGTGAAGCCATCATTATTACATAGATCAACATCGGGATTATTATTTAACAGTAACTTTACTATATCAGTATGTCCTTTGTCACTTGCTGTATTCAGAGGACTCCAGCCATCATTGTTACATAGATCTACATTAGGATTCTTCTCTAACAGTAACTTTAATATTTCAGTATGTCCTTTAGCACTTGCTGAATTCAGAGGACTCCAGCCATTATTGCTACATAGATCTACATCAGGATTCTTCTCTAACAGTAACTTTACTATTTCAGTATGTCCTTTGTCACTTGCTGTATTCAGAGGACTCCAGCCATCATTGTTACATAGATCTACATTAGGATTCTTCTCTAACAGTAACTTTAATATTTCAGTATGTCCTTTAGCACTTGCTGAATTCAGAGGACTCCAGCCATTATTGCTACATAGATCTACATCAGGATTCTTCTCTAACAGTAATTTTACTATATCAGTATGTCCTTTAGCACTTGCTGAATTCAGAGGACTCCAGCCATCATTGCTACATAGATCTACATTAGGATTCTTCTCTAACAGTAACTTTACTATATCAGTATGCCCTTCATGACTTGCTGCATTCAGAGGACTCCAGCCGTTCTTGTTACATAGATCTACATTAGGATTCCTCTTTAACAGTAACATTACTATATCAGTATGCCCTTCATGACTTGCTGAATTCAGAGGACTAAAGCCATCATTATTACATAGATCAACATCAGGATTATTATTTAACAGTAACTTTACTATATCAGTATGTCCCTCATCACTTGCTGAATTCAGAGGACTCCAGCCATCCTTGTTACATAGATCTACATCAGGATTCTTCTCTAACAGTAACTTTACTATTTCAGTATGTCCTTTAGCACTTGCTGTATTCAGAGGACTCCAGCCATCATTGTTACATAGATCTACATCAGGATTCTTCTCTAACAGTAACTTTACTATATCAGTATGTCCCTCATCACTTGCTGAATTCAGAGGACTCCAGCCATTCTTGTTACATAGATCAACATCAGGATTTTTCTCTAACAGTAACTTTACTATATCAGTATGTCCTTTCTGACTTGCTGTTTTCAGAGGACTCCAGCCATCATTGTTACATAGATCTACATTAGGATTCTTCTCTAACAGTAACTTTACTATTTCAGTATGTCCTGTAGCACTTGCTGAATTCAGAGGACTCCAGCCCTTCTTGGTACATAGATCTACATTAGGATTCTTCTCTAACAGTAACTTTACTATATCAGTATGTCCTTCGTCACTTGCTAAATTCAGAGGACTCCAGCCATCCTTGCTACATAGATTAACATTAGGATTCTTCTCTAACAGTAACTTTACTATATCAGAATGTCCTTTCATACTTGCCATGACCAGTCCAGTAGTCCCATCATCTTTACACTGATCCACATCTACATCATTATGTAGCAGCCATTCTACCATATCATGAAAACCATCATAACAAGCGTCTATTAGTGGGGTATTACCTGATCCATACTCTTCTTTTGATCTCACTGTATCCTTGGTACTTGCTAATGTTACTTGTTGTGATACATCTAGTTGTAGTAAGTACTGTAATAACTGTTGTCGGAATGAAGATTCCTTCATATTATTGTTATCAAACACATCTGACACCTTTCCTGCTGACCAGTCTTTTATCAACCTTTGTAGATATGATTCTAAATAATCATCTGGTATATCAATAATGAAGTCTATGTTACTGTTTATGTCATCTGGTGATTTCTGCCAAATAAAACGTTCATGTAGTAAATCACTATCACCATGATCTATCAAACATTCAATCATTTTCTGACCAAAGTAATGAGCAAGAAAGTCAAACAGTTTATCATGTACAGTTCTATAAATTCCATTCTGTTTACATATAAATGTACCATCTAGAGTGTCAAGTTCTTTCTTTAATTTTGCCTTTGGTATACTATTGAACTCACAAGCCTCACATGTGTCATTTATGATCTGTCTTTGTTCATCAGTCGCTTTACCCTGGAACCATTTTTCTTCTAGCTGATTATTAAAGAGAACACACAAAGCAAGACTACATATCTTAAAGTTCCCTTCATCCCCATTCTCACTTAACCTGTCCAGCTCATCTTTATAGACCACAAAAGGATTTCTGAAAAAATCTTTCATATCTGAACTTTTTTTTTCATGATATAAGTAGCATAAAAGTGGAAAAAAATCACTGTTTTGTGATAAATCATCAATATCTTTTACATTTGTTCCAATATAGGTTTTTGCTATTTTTGTTTTCTCATCAGATGTAAGACATAATTCATCTGATACCAAGTTACATTCACAAGATTTAAAAGGTGTTAATATCTTAAACTTATCATCTTTATAGACTTGTAACCTACAAGATACAATGATCTTACAACATTTGTCTGCAATAACTCTATCAATCACAGGTAACAGTTGTTTCCAGTTATTAATCTGTTGTTGGTTGGCAGTGTAATTTCCACAAATATCATCTACAATGAAGACAGTCTGTTTACCAGGCTGATAATAAGTCTTTATCTCTGTTGGATATTCCACTGGTATTATTTTGTATCCTTTCTTCTGTAAAACAAGCGCTGTATGTCTACAGATAAAAGATTTCCCAACTCCTGCTGGGGCAGTTAAAGTCACACAACTGTTGTCCTGTACAGTTTCCATGACGTAATCACTGGCTCTTGTTGACACAAACTTCTTATCTTTCTGTTCCCAGTCTTCTATTTGAGCTTTTATCTGCTCTGAAAATATATATGATTCTTATCAATAAAAGAAAATCAAAAGCTTTGAATACACACCTGTGGTAAAATATAAATATATTGTTTGGGCAGTTCCGATCGTACTCCCACGTCATATGCTTTTTTATGAATGAGCTACCTGACGTCATAGAACTATGAAGTCAGAATATCAGCATTTTACGTGAAAATACACGCTTGTGAATTCGAAAATCATCACAAACAATGAAATGTAACCAACGATGCTAAAATGTGTTATATAAGCAATTTGTGTATACTTATAAGACATATCAGTACAATTGTCAATTAGATTCATTCAAACAAATATTTTATTGTAAATAGTTTAAGCATGTCACTTATTCAGTTTGCTCCGTTCTTTTGTGTCAATTCAAAAGTGCGTTTATTTATTGGAACAGCAAATAAAGCCTTCACCTAGAGCGCTTCAATCCAAAACAATTGCTGCATTTTGAAATAATTCATTTGGGCTTGAATATATCGTAATTTCACCACGGGTTGTCCCTTTGTGTTAATATGTTACTCTTCGCTATCGCTCAAGGTAAAATATTTGGCATAAAGGGCCAACGGCAACCCGTGGTAAAATCACGATATATTCACGCCCCCATGAATTATTTCTTTAATCTAGTATAAAGGTAGAAATGCCCTTTACTGTCAGGCGTCAAACGGTCATTTTAACATTACCATTAGTGTCAAATTGGTTAACATTTTACTGTGATTCGTCAAAATATCCTGATGGAGATTCTTCAGAGATCTGAAATATTTATCATTTATCCCAAAATAACATGATTCAAAATCAGTCGAATTCTTATCTTCAAAAAGGAAGTGTACATTTTATCATGATGCACCAAAATGTACTGATAATGTTTACCCTCTATTATTAATACATTAAAGTTGCAAACAGAGATAAATAGAGATTTCCCTTTTTCGAAAAATAATACAAGTTAACACTGAGCAAATCATATGTTTAAACACTGATGAGTCTTATATAGACGAAACGCGTGTCTGGCGTACTAAATTATAATCCTGGTACCTTTTATAACGATATTGCCCATAATATTATGAGAATCACTGAAAGACAAAAAAAAATATCTCAAAGTTAGGAGACTTAGAAAGTGACCGAATATCAGATAAAGCATTCATGGATAGCAAACATAGAAGCTCAAGAGAGTTACATCACCAATCATTACCGGTTTTAGAAGAATAAGACACAATTTAAAAAATAAGAAGAATGACGATTTCATCCATATTGTCATATATACTAGGTAAAAAACAAAAAGAAACGTTAAATTGGTTTTTAATTTGAAAAAAAATAACATATATTGATTTCAAATATTTTCAAGATTAAAACTAGTAACCTTATTTACTCATTTGTAAAACTATAGGAAATGACATGATATTATTTTCTGATTTCAAAGATTTAAAAAAAAAAATTACATATAGAGATGGAATCAAGTTTTCCTATTGGTTATTTATTCTGTGGAACACGATTGTTAACAAAAGGGTCGCATTAGAAAATAGAGAAACTTACATCGTAACTACAATCCCCTTCCCTTTCATGAATGTGACCTACCAAATTAGGACTATTTACCGGATTTTTTATCACATAAGCAACACGACGGGTGCCACATGTATAGCAGGATCTGCCTACTCTTCCGGAGCACCTGAGATCAACCCTAGTTTTTGGTGGGGTTCATGTGGCTTATTCTTTATTTTATTATTCTATGTTGTGTCATGTGTACTTTTGTTTGTGTTTTTCATTTTTAGCCATGGTGTTGTCAGTTTATTTTCCATTTACGAGTTTATCTGTCCCTCTGGTATCTTTTGTCCCTCTTTTACATGTAAATCAATGCCACGTCTATTTCAAAATTAGACAGAATGGGCTATTGGTATGTTCCCAGCAAGAATTACTCAAGTGCAGGTGGCAAATCATTTTAATGTTTATAGAATGACTATTGCATGGCTTAAGACTCGTCTAAGACTCGTCTAAGAGATACTGGCACACCGAATGCCACATGAAACGATGTTACATCAAACAGGCACATGCGCATTATTCATCACAGTAATCGATTTGTAGGCGTATCAAAACTGCACAACAACCCACGGATTTCTTCAAAAATAAGGTGTAACACTTTTACTCTTCCCTGAGCACATGAAATTACCACTGGATTTCTTAAGGGTTTTTAATGTGTTTGTTATGCAGTTCGTGTTGTGTATTGGTATTTGTCTTCTCATTGTTTTTGTTCGTTGCCATGGCATTGTCAGATTATTTTATCGCTTTATTGGTTTGAATATCACTTTAATGTATTTTTTCTCTCTTCAACCATCTACAATATAAACTATTGGAATAAAATTAAAAACTTATTTTGGCCGTTATGCTGCAATAGAATTTCCATACTTTGCATCAGTGCTGTCATTTTGATTGTCAAGTTAGAGAATATCAACACTACATGAACTATTAACATACCTCTTATATTCCTTGGGATAACTTCTTCCTCTTCAGTTTCTTTTTCCTTGTTCTCTAGAATAATGAAATATAGACTATTAAAAAAAAGTAATTAATAAAAATTATCAAGCAGTAGTCACAAATGTTATATTAATATTAATTAAATACTGGTACTGGTTACATGTTAAATTATGGAATCACATGCTTATTCCATATACATCAAATCATCCAACATTTATAACAATTTTGATACTGATTACAGTTAGATCACCTATCTGTTACTATGTACATTTATATCAGGTGTATGGTACTGGAAACATTTCTATCAGGCATCTAAAACTAAAAACATTTCTATCAGGCATCCAAAACTGAAAACATTTGACATCGGACAACTAAAATAGATTCCAATTGACATCTGACAACTAATCCTGATTACATTTCACATCTGACAACTATAATTGATTACATTTCACATCTGACAACTAAATCTGATTACATTTCATATCTGACAACTAAAACTGATTACATTTCACATCTGATAGCTAAATGTGATTACATTTCACATCTGACAACCAAAACTGATTGCATTTCACATCTGACAACTAAAATTGATTACATTTCACATCCGACAACTACACAGCTACTTTTGCATAGGTACTATTTCTGTACTTAAAATCTGTAGTACTGGAAATATACTTGTAATATATAGTATTATTTCTTTACTTTGAAATTATTGTAATATTTAGGTACTTGTATTTTTCAGTACTTGATTTGTACTCAAAATATTAGTACAAAAATGATGCCAACAATGATCACATATGCCATGTTTGAACATCATAACTTCATGACATTTGAAAAAGATAAACGGTCAAAATACTGAAAATTTAACCGTGCAACCAAAAATCTGTAGTACTTAAATTTCAAATACAAATCAATTACTGTAAAATACAGATACTAAAATATTACTATAATTCATAAGTAACATAATATTACTGAATATTAAAAGAAGATTTCCAGTACTACAGATTTGTGGTACATAAATAATACATAAATAGTAAAACTGATAACATTTGACATTTGACAACTAAAAATGATTTCATTTAAAATCAGCCTTCTAAAACTGATTGCATTTAAAATCAGCCTTCTAGAAATGATTGCAATTTAAAATTAGCCGACTTAAATTGATAACATTTGACATCTGACAACTAAAACTGATTACATTTGACATCTAACAACTAAAATTGATTACATTTGACATCTGACAACTAAAACTGATTACATTTGACATCTAACAACTAAAACTTATTACATCTGACAACTAAAATTGATTACATTTGACATCTGACAACTAAAACTTATAACATTTGACATCTAACAACTAAAATTGATTACATTTGACATCTGACAAGTAAAACTGATTACATTTGACATCAGCCAACTCAAACTGATTGCATTTGACATCTGATAACTAAAATTGATTACATTTGACATCTGACAAGTAAAACTGATTACATTTGACATCTAACAACAAAAACTTATTAAATTTCACATCTGACAACTTAAACTGATTACATTTGACACCAGCCAACTTAAAATGATTGCATTCACATCTGACTATTAAAACTGATAACATTTGACATTATTTATTTATTACATAGCTTTTATATAGCGCCTATCTAATAAACATAATACTATAAGCGCTCTGACAACTAAAACTCATTACATTTGACATCCGCCAACTAAAACTAATTACATTTGACATCTGACAACTAAAACTGATTACATTTAACATCTTTTCACATCTGACAACTAAAACTGATTACATTTAACATCTTTTCACATCTGACAACTAAAACTGATTACATTTAACATCTTTTCACATCTGACAACTAAAACTGATTACATTTAACATCTTTTCACATCTGAAAACTAAAACTGATTACATTTGACACCAGCCAACTAAAACTGATTGCATTTCACATATGACAACTAAAACTGATTACATTTGACACCACCAAACTAAAAACTGATTGCATTTCACATCTGAATACTAAAACTGATTACATTTGACATCTGACAACTAAAACTGATTACATTTGACATATGACAACTAAAACTGATTGCATTTGACATCTGACAACTAAAACTGATTGCATTTCACATCTGACAACTAAAACTGATTACATTTGACACCAGTCAACTAAAACTGATTGCATTTCACATCTGACAACTAAAACTGATTACATTTGACAACTAAAACTGAATACATTTGACATCTGACAACTAAAACTGATAACATTTGACATCTAGCAACTAAAACTTAATACATTTCACATCTGACAACTAAAACTGATTACATTTGACATCTGACAACTAAAACTGGTAACATTTGACATCTAGCAACTGAAACTGATAACATTTGACATCTGACAACTAAAACTGATTACATTTGACATTATTTATTTATTACAGAACTTTTATATAGCGCCTATCTAATAAACATAATACTATAAGCGCTCTGACAACTAAAACTTATTATATTTGACATCAGCCAACTAAAACTAACTACATTTGACATCTGACAACTAAAACTGATTACATTTAACATCTTTTCACATATGACAACTAAAACTGATTACATTTAACATCTTTTCACATATGACAACTAAAACTGATTACATTTGACACCAGCCAACTAAAATGATTGCATTTCACATCTGACAACTAAAACTGATTACATTTGACACCACCAAACTCAAACTGATTGCATTTCACATCTGACAACTAAAACTGATTACATTTGACATCTGACAACTAAAACTGATTACATATGACATATGACAACTAAAACTGATTGCATTTGACATCTGATAACTAAAACTGATTGCATTTGACATCTGACAACTAAAACTGATTACATTTGACACCAGTCAACTAAAACTGATTATATTTGACATCTGACAACTAAAACTGATAACATTTGACATCTGACAACTAAAACTGATAATATTTGACATCTAGCAACTGAAACTGATAACATTTGACATCTAGCAACTGAAACTGATAACATTTGACATTTGACAACTAAAACTGATAACATTTGACATCTAGCAACTGAAACTGATAACATTTGACATCTGACAACGAAAACAGATTACATTCAACATCAGACAACTAAAACTAATTACATCTGATGTCTGACACCTAAAACTGACTACATTTAACATCAACCAACTAAAAACTGATTACAATTTGACATCCGACAACTAAAACTGATTACATTTAACATCAACCAACTAAAACTGATAACATTCAACACCATCCAACTAAAACTGATTACAATCAATATTAACCAACTAAAACGGATTACATTTAACATCAACCAATTAAAACTGATTACATTCAACATCAGCCAACTGAAACATATTACATTTGAAATCAATCAACTTAAACTGATAACATTTAACACTAGCCAACTAAAACTGATTACAATCAACCTACTAAAACGGATTACATTTAACATCAACCAACTCAAACTGATTACATTCACATCAGACAATTAAAACTGATTACATTCACATCAGACAACTAAAAGTGATTACATTAAACATCAGATACCTTTGATAACTATAACTACCACAATACATTTGACATAAGAAAACTGAAAGGAATTATATTTGACATCAGATAACTAAAACATATTTCATTTAGCATCAGACAACTAACATGACTAAAACAACTAAAGCTGATCAGAAAACTGAAAATCTTTACTTCTGACATCAGGTAACTAACATGACTAAAACAACTAAAGCTGATCAGAAAACTGAACATCTTTACTACTGACATTAGGTAACTAACATGACTAAAACAACTGAAGCTGATCAGAAAACTGAACATCTTTACTGTTGACATTAGGTAACTAACATGACTAAAACAACTGAAGCTGATCAGAAAACTGAACATCTTTACTGTTGACATTAGGTAACTAACATGACTAAAACAACTGAAGCTGATCAGAAAACTGAACATCTTTACTTTTGACATTAGGTAACTAACATGACTAAACCAACAAAAGCTGATCAGAAAATTGAACATCTTTACTTCTGACATTAGGTAACTAACATGACTAAAACAACTGAAGCTGATCAGAAAACTGAACATCTTTACTGTTGACATTAGGTAACTAACATGACTAAAACAACTAAAGCTGATCAGAAAACAGAACATCTTTACCTCTGACATTAGGTAACTAACATGACTAAAAAAACTGAAGCTGATCAGAAAACTGAACATCTTTACTTCTGACATTAGGTAACTAACATGACTAAAACAACTAAAGTTGATCAGAAAACTGAACATCTTTACTTTTGACATTAGGTAACATGACTAAAACATCTGAAGCTGATCAGAAAACTGAACATCTTTACTGTTGACATTAGGTAACTAACATGACTAAAACAACTAAAGCTGATCAGAAAACTGAACATCTTTACTGTTGACATTAGGTAACTAACATGACTAAAACAACTAAAGCTGATCAGAAAACTGAACATCTTTACTGTTGACATTAGGTAACTAACATGACTAAAACAACTAAAGCTGATCAGAAAACTGAACATCTTTACTGTTGACATTAGGTAACTAACATGACTAAAACAACTAAAGCTGATCAGAAAACTGAACATCTTTACTTCTGACATTAGGTAACTAACATGACTAAAACAACTGAAGCTGATCAGAAAACTGAACATCTTTACTTTTGACATTAGGTAACTAACATGACTAACACAACTGAAGCTGATCAGAAAACTGAACATCTTTACTGTTGACATTAGGTAACTAACATGACTAAAATAACCGAAGCTGATCAGAAAACTGAACATCTTTAATTTTAACATTAGGTAACTAACATGACTTAAACAACTGAAGCTGATCAGAAAACTGAACATCTTTACTGTTGACATGAGGTAACTAACATGACTAAAACAACTGAAGCTGATCAGAAAACTGAACATCTTTACTGTTGACATTAGGTAACTAACATGACTAAAACAACTGAAGCTGATCAGAAAACTGAACATCTTTACTGTTGACATTAGGTAACTAACATGACTAAAACAACTGAAGCTGATCAGAAAACTGAACATCTTTACTTTTGACATTAGGTAACTAACATGACTAAACCAACAAAAGCTGATCAGAAAATTGAACATCTTTACTTCTGACATTAGGTAACTAACATGACTAAAACAACTGAAGCTGATCAGAAAACTGAACATCTTTACTGTTGACATTAGGTAACTAACATAACTTAAACAACTAAAGCTGATCAGAATACTGAACATCTTTACTTTTGACATTAGGTAACTAACATGACTAAAACAACTGAAGCTGATCAGAAAACTGAACATCTTTACTTTTGACATTAGGTAACTAACATGACTAAACCATTTAAAGCTGATCAGAAAACTGAACATCTTTACTTCTGACATTAGGTAACTAACATGACTAAACCAACTGAAGCTGATCAGAAAACTGAACATCTTTACTTCTGACATTAGGTAACTAACATGACTAAACCAACTGAAGCTGATCAGAAAACTGAACATCTTTACTGCTGACATTAGGTAACTAACATGACTAAAACAACTGAAGCTGATCAGAAAACTGAACATCTTTACTTTTGACATTAGGTAACTAACATGACTAAAACAACTGAAGCTGATCAGAAAACTGAACATCTTTACTTTTGACATTAGGTAACTAACATGACTAAAACAACTGAAGCTGATCAGAAAACTGAACATCTTTACTGTTGACATGAGGTAACTAACATGACTAAAACAACTGAAGCTGATCAGAAAACTGAACATCTTTACTTTTGACATTAGGTAACTAACATGACTAAAACAACTGAAGCTGATCAGAAAACTGAACATCTGTACTTCTGACATTAGGTAACTAACATGACTAAAACAACTGAAGCTGATCAGAAAATTGAACATCTTTACTGTTGACATTAGGTAACTAACATGACTAAAACAACTGAAGCTGATCAGAAAACTGAACATCTTTACTTTTGACATTAGGTAACTAACATGACTAAAACAACTGAAGCTGATCAGAAAACTGAACATCTTTACTGTTGACATTAGGTAACTAACATGACTAAAATAACCGAAGCTGATCAGAAAACTGAACATCTTTACTTCTAACATTAGGTAACTAACATGACTAAAACAACTGAAGCTGATCAGAAAACTGAACATCTTTACTGTTGACATGAGGTAACTAACATGACTAAAACAACTGAAGCTGATCAGAAAACTGAACATCTTTACTTTTGACATTAGGTAACTAACATGACTAAAACAACTGAAGCTGATCAGAAAACTGAACATCTTTACTTCTGACATTAGGTAACTAACATGACTGAAACAACTAACTCTGATCAGAAAACTGAACATCTTTACTTCTAACATTAGGTAACTAACATGACTAAAACAACTGAAGCCGATCAGAAAACTGAACAGATTTCTTCTGACATTAGGTAACTAACATGACTAAAACAACTGAAGCTGATCAGAAAACTGAACATCTTTACTGTTGACATTAGGTAACTAACATGACTAAAACAACTAAAGCTGATCAGAAAACTGAACATCTTTACTGTTGACATTAGGTAACTAACATGACTAAAACAACTGAAGCTGATCAGAAAACTGAACATCTTTACTGTTGACATGAGGTAACTAACATGACTAAAACAACTGAAGCTGATCAGAAAACTGAACATCTTTACTTTTGACATTAGGTAACTAACATGACTAAACCATTTAAAGCTGATCAGAAAACTGAACATCTTTACTTCTGACATTAGGTAACTAACATGACTAAGCCAACTGGAGCTGATCAGAAAACTGAACATCTTTACTGCTGACATTAGGTAACTAACATGACTAAAACAACTGAAGCTGATCAGAAAACTGAACATCTTTACTTTTGACATTAGGTAACTAACATGACTAAAACAACTGAAGCTGATCAGAAAACTGAACATCTTTACTGTTGACATTAGGTAACTAACATGACTAAAACAACTAAAGCTGATCAGAAAACTGAACATCTTTACTGTTGACATGAGGTAACTAACATGACTAAAACAACTGAAGCTGATCAGAAAACTGAACATCTTTACTTTTGACATTAGGTAACTAACATGACTAAACCATTTAAAGCTGATCAGAAAACTGAACATCTTTACTTCTGACATTAGGTAACTAAAATGACTAAGCCAACTGGAGCTGATCAGAAAACTGAACATCTTTACTGCTGACATTAGGTAACTAGCATGACTAAAACAACTGAAGCTGATCAGAAAACTGAACATCTTTACTTTTGACATTAGGTAACTAACATGACTAAAACAACTGAAGCTGATCAGAAAACTGAACATCTTTAATTCTGACATTAGGTAACTAACATGACTAAAACAACTGAAGCTGATCAGAAAACTGAACATCTTTACTGTTGACATTAGGTAACTAACATGACTAAAACAACTAAAGCTGATCAGAAAACTGAACATCTTTACTGTTGACATGAGGTAACTAACATGACTAAAACAACTGAAGCTGATCAGAAAACTGAACATCTTTACTTCTGACATTAGGTAACTAACATGACTAAAACAACTGAAGCTGATCAGAAAATTGAACATCTTTACTCTTGACATTAGGTAACTAACATGACTAAAACAACTGAAGCTGATCAGAAAACTGAACATCTTTACTTTTGACATTAGGTAACTAACATGACTAAAACAACTGAAGCTGATCAGAAAACTGAACATCTTTACTGTTGACATTAGGTAACTAACATGACTAAAATAACCGAAGCTGATCAGAAAACTGAACATCTTTACTTCTAACATTAGGTAACTAACATGACTAAAACAACTGAAGCTGATCAGAAATCTGAACATCTTTACTGTTGACATGAGGTAACTAACATGACTAAAACAACTGAAGCTGATCAGAAAACTGAACATCTTTACTGTTGACATTAGGTAACTAACATGACTAAAATAACCGAAGCTGATCAGAAAACTGAACATCTTTACTTCTAACATTAGGTAACTAACATGACTAAAACAACTGAAGCTGATCAGAAAACTGAACATCTTTACTGTTGACATGAGGTAACTAACATGACTAAAACAACTGAAGCTGATCAGAAAACTGAACATCTTTACTGTTGACATTAGGTAACTAACATGACTAAAACAACTGAAGCTGATCAGAAAACTGAACATCTTTACTGTTGACATTAGGTAACTAACATGACTAAAACAACTGAAGTTGATCAGAAAACTGAACATCTTTACTTTTGACATTAGGTAACTAACATGACTAAACCAACAAAAGCTGATCAGAAAATTGAACATCTTTACTTCTGACATTAGGTAACTAACATGACTAAAACAACTGAAGCTGATCAGAAAACTGAACATCTTTACTGTTGACATTAGGTAACTAACATAACTTAAACAACTAAAGCTGATCAGAATACTGAACATCTTTACTTTTGACATTAGGTAACTAACATGACTAAAACAACTGAAGCTGATCAGAAAACTGAACATCTTTACTTTTGACATTAGGTAACTAACATGACTAAACCATTTAAAGCTGATCAGAAAACTGAACATCTTTACTTCTGACATTAGGTAACTAACATGACTAAGCCAACTGGAGCTGATCAGAAAACTGAACATCTTTACTGCTGACATTAGGTAACTAACATGACTAAAACAACTGAAGCTGATCAGAAAACTGAACATCTTTACTTTTGACATTAGGTAACTAACATGACTAAAACAACTGAAGCTGATCAGAAAACTGAACATCTTTACTTCTGACATTAGGTAACTAACATGACTAAAACAACTGAAGCTGATCAGAAAACTGAACATCTTTACTGTTGACATTAGGTAACTAACATGACTAAAACAACTAAAGCTGATCAGAAAACTGAACATCTTTACTGTTGACATGAGGTAACTAACATGACTAAAACAACTGAAGCTGATCAGAAAACTGAACATCTTTAATTTTGACATTAGGTAACTAACATGACTAAAACAACTGAAGCTGATCAGAAAACTGAACATCTTTACTGTTGACATTAGGTAACTAACATGACTAAAATAACCGAAGCTGATCAGAAAACTGAACATCTTTACTTCTAACATTAGGTAACTAACATGACTAAAACAACTGAAGCTGATCAGAAAACTGAACATCTTTTACTTCTGACATTAGGTAACTAACATGACTAAAACAACTGAAGCTGATCAGAAAACTGAACATCTTTACTTTTGACATTAGGTAACTAACATGACTAAAACAACTGAAGCTGATCAGAAAACTGAACATCTTTACTTCTGACATTAGGTAACTAACATGACTGAAACAACTAACTCTGATCAGAAAACTGAACATCTTTACTTCTAACATTAGGTAACTAACATGACTAAAACAACTGAAGCCGATCAGAAAACTGAACAGATTTCTTCTGACATTAGGTAACTAACATGACTAAAACAACTGAAGCTGATCAGAAAACTGAACATCTTTACTGTTGACATTAGGTAACTAACATGACTAAAACAACTAAAGCTGATCAGAAAACTGAACATCTTTACTGTTGACATTAGGTAACTAACATGACTAAAACAACTGAAGCTGATCAGAAAACTGAACATCTTTAATGTTGACATGAGGTAACTAACATGACTAAAACAACTGAAGCTGATCAGAAAACTGAACATCTTTACTTCTGACATTAGGTAACTAACATGACTAAAACAACTGAAGCTGATCAGAAAATTGAACATCTTTACTGTTGACATTAGGTAACTAACATGACTAAAACAACTGAAGCTGATCAGAAAACTGAACATCTTTACTTTTGACATTAGGTAACTAACATGACTAAAACAACTGAAGCTGATCAGAAAACTGAACATCTTTACTGTTGACATTAGGTAACTAACATGACTAAAATAACCGAAGCTGATCAGAAAACTGAACATCTTTACTTCTAACATTAGGTAACTAACATGACTAAAACAACTAAAGCTGATCAGAAAACTGAACATCTTTACTGTTGACATTAGGTAACTAACATGACTAAAACAACTGAAGCTGATCAGAAAACTGAACATCTTTACTGTTGACATGAGGTAACTAACATGACTAAAACAACTGAAGCTGATCAGAAAACTTAACATCTTTACTTCTGACATTAGGTAACTAACATGACTAAAACAACTGAAGCTGATCAGAAAATTGAACATCTTTACTGTTGACATTAGGTAACTAACATGACTAAAACAACTGAAGCTGATCAGAAAACTGAACATCTTTACTTTTGACATTAGGTAACTAACATGACTAAAACAACTGAAGCTGATCAGAAAACTGAACATCTTTACTGTTGACATTAGGTAACTAACATGACTAAAATAACCGAAGCTGATCAGAAAACTGAACATCTTTACTTCTAACATTAGGTAACTAACATGACTAAAACAACTGAAGCTGATCAGAAAACTGAACATCTTTTACTTCTGACATTAGGTAACTAACATGACTAAAACAACTGAAGCTGATCAGAAAACTGAACATCTTTACTTTTGACATTAGGTAACTAACATGACTAAAACAACTGAAGCTGATCAGAAAACTGAACATCTTTACTTCTGACATTAGGTAACTAACATGACTGAAACAACTAACTCTGATCAGAAAACTGAACATCTTTACTTCTAACATTAGGTAACTAACATGACTAAAACAACTGAAGCCGATCAGAAAACTGAACAGATTTCTTCTGACATTAGGTAACTAACATGACTAAAACAACTGAAGCTGATCAGAAAACTGAACATCTTTACTGTTGACATTAGGTAACTAACATGACTAAAACAACTAAAGCTGATCAGAAAACTGAACATCTTTACTGTTGACATTAGGTAACTAACATGACTAAAACAACTGAAGCTGATCAGAAAACTGAACATCTTTACTGTTGACATGAGGTAACTAACATGACTAAAACAACTGAAGCTGATCAGAAAACTGAACATCTTTACTTCTGACATTAGGTAACTAACATGACTAAAACAACTGAAGCTGATCAGAAAATTGAACATCTTTACTGTTGACATTAGGTAACTAACATGACTAAAACAACTGAAGCTGATCAGAAAACTGAACATCTTTACTTTTGACATTAGGTAACTAACATGACTAAAACAACTGAAGCTGATCAGAAAACTGAACATCTTTACTGTTGACATTAGGTAACTAACATGACTAAAATAACCGAAGCTGATCAGAAAACTGAACATCTTTACTTCTAACATTAGGTAACTAACATGACTAAAACAACTGAAGCTGATCAGAAAACTGAACATCTTTACTGTTGACATGAGGTAACTAACATGACTAAAACAACTGAAGCTGATCAGAAAACTGAACATCTTTACTGTTGACATTAGGTAACTAACATGACTAAAACAACTGAAGCTGATCAGAAAACTGAACATCTTTACTGTTGACATTAGGTAACTAACATGACTAAAACAACTGAAGTTGATCAGAAAACTGAACATCTTTACTTTTGACATTAGGTAACTAACATGACTAAAACAACTGAAGCTGATCAGAAAACTGAACATCTTTACTGTTGACATTAGGTAACTAACATGACTAAAACAACTGAAGCTGATCAGAAAACTGAACATCTTTACTGTTGACATTAGGTAACTAACATGACTAAAACAACTGAAGCTGATCAGAAAACTGAACATCTTTACTTTTGACATTAGGTAACTAACATGACTAAACCAACAAAAGCTGATCAGAAAATTGAACATCTTTACTTCTGACATTAGGTAACTAACATGACTAAAAAAACTGAAGCTGATCAGAAAACTGAACATCTTTACTGTTGACATTAGGTAACTAACATAACTTAAACAACTAAAGCTGATCAGAATACTGAACATCTTTACTTTTGACATTAGGTAACTAACATGACTAAAACAACTGAAGCTGATCAGAAAACTGAACATCTTTACTTTTGACATTAGGTAACTAACATGACTAAACCATTTAAAGCTGATCAGAAAACTGAACATCTTTACTTCTGACATTAGGTAACTAACATGACTAAACCAACTGAAGCTGATCAGAAAACTGAACATCTTTACTGCTGACATTAGGTAACTAACATGACTAAAACAACTGAAGCTGATCAGAAAACTGAACATCTTTACTTTTGACATTAGGTAACTAACATGACTAAAACAACTGAAGCTGATCAGAAAACTGAACATCTTTACTTCTGACATTAGGTAACTAACATGACTAAAACAACTGAAGCTGATCAGAAAACTGAACATCTTTACTTCTGACATTAGGTAACTAACATGACTGAAACAACTAACTCTGATCAGAAAACTGAACATCTTTACTTCTAACATTAGGTAACTAACATGACTAAAACAACTGAAGCCGATCAGAAAACTGAACAGATTTCTTCTGACATTAGGTAACTAACATGACTAAAACAACTGAAGCTGATCAGAAAACTGAACATCTTTACTGTTGACATTAGGTAACTAACATGACTAAAACAACTAAAGCTGATCAGAAAACTGAACATCTTTACTGTTGACATTAGGTAACTAACATGACTAAAACAACTGAAGCTGATCAGAAAACTGAACATCTTTACTGTTGACATGAGGTAACTAACATGACTAAAACAACTGAAGCTGATCAGAAAACTGAACATCTTTACTTCTGACATTAGGTAACTAACATGACTAAAACAACTGAAGCTGATCAGAAAATTGAACATCTTTACTGTTGACATTAGGTAACTAACATGACTAAAACAACTGAAGCTGATCAGAAAACTGAACATCTTTACTTTTGACATTAGGTAACTAACATGACTAAAACAACTGAAGCTGATCAGAAAACTGAACATCTTTACTGTTTACATTAGGTAACTAACATGACTAAAATAACCGAAGCTGATCAGAAAACTGAACATCTTTACTTCTAACATTAGGTAACTAACATGACTAAAACAACTGAAGCTGATCAGAAAACTGAACATCTTTACTGTTGACATGAGGTAACTAACATGACTAAAACAACTGAAGCTGATCAGAAAACTGAACATCTTTACTGTTGACATTAGGTAACTAACATGACTAAAACAACTGAAGCTGATCAGAAAACTGAACATCTTTACTGTTGACATTAGGTAACTAACATGACTAAAACAACTGAAGCTGATCAGAAAACTGAACATCTTTACTTTTGACATTAGGTAACTAACATGACTAAACCAACAAAAGCTGATCAGAAAATTGAACATCTTTACTTCTGACATTAGGTAACTAACATGACTAAAACAACTGAAGCTGATCAGAAAACTGAACATCTTTACTGTTGACATTAGGTAACTAACATAACTTAAACAACTAAAGCTGATCAGAATACTGAACATCTTTACTTTTGACATTAGGTAACTAACATGACTAAAACAACTGAAGCTGATCAGAAAACTGAACATCTTTACTTTTGACATTAGGTAACTAACATGACTAAACCATTTAAAGCTGATCAGAAAACTGAACATCTTTACTTCTGACATTAGGTAACTAACATGACTAAACCAACTGAAGCTGATCAGAAAACTGAACATCTTTACTTTTGACATTAGGTAACTAACATGACTAAACCATTTAAAGCTGATCAGAAAACTGAACATCTTTACTTCTGACATTAGGTAACTAACATGACTAAACCAACTGAAGCTGATCAGAAAACTGAACATCTTTACTGCTGACATTAGGTAACTAACATGACTAAAACAACTGAAGCTGATCAGAAAACTGAACATCTTTACTTTTGACATTAGGTAACTAACATGACTAAAACAACTGAAGCTGATCAGAAAACTGAACATCTTTACTTCTGACATTAGGTAACTAACATGACTAAAACAACTGAAGCTGATCAGAAAACTGAACATCTTTACTTCTGACATTAGGTAACTAACATGACTGAAACAACTAACTCTGATCAGAAAACTGAACATCTTTACTTCTAACATTAGGTAACTAACATGACTAAAACAACTGAAGCCGATCAGAAAACTGAACAGATTTCTTCTGACATTAGGTAACTAACATGACTAAAACAACTGAAGCTGATCAGAAAACTGAACATCTTTACTGTTGACATTAGGTAACTAACATGACTAAAACAACTAAAGCTGATCAGAAAACTGAACATCTTTACTGTTGACATTAGGTAACTAACATGACTAAAACAACTGAAGCTGATCAGAAAACTGAACATCTTTACTGTTGACATGAGGTAACTAACATGACTAAAACAACTGAAGCTGATCAGAAAACTGAACATCTTTACTTTTGACATTAGGTAACTAACATGACTAAAACAACTGAAGCTGATCAGAAAACTGAACATCTTTACTTCTGACATTAGGTAACTAACATGACTAAAACAACTGAAGCTGATCAGAAAACTGAACATCTTTACTGTTGACATTAGGTAACTAACATGACTAAAACAACTAAAGCTGATCAGAAAACTGAACATCTTTACTGTTGACATGAGGTAACTAACATGACTAAAACAACTGAAGCTGATCAGAAAACTGAACATCTTTACTTTTGACATTAGGTAACTAACATGACTAAAACAACTGAAGCTGATCAGAAAACTGAACATCTTTACTGTTGACATTAGGTAACTAACATGACTAAAATAACCGAAGCTGATCAGAAAACTGAACATCTTTACTTCTAACATTAGGTAACTAACATGACTAAAACAACTGAAGCTGATCAGAAAACTGAACATCTTTTACTTCTGACATTAGGTAACTAACATGACTAAAACAACTGAAGCTGATCAGAAAACTGAACATCTTTACTTTTGACATTAGGTAACTAACATGACTAAAACAACTGAAGCTGATCAGAAAACTGAACATCTTTACTTCTGACATTAGGTAACTAACATGACTGAAACAACTAACTCTGATCAGAAAACTGAACATCTTTACTTCTAACATTAGGTAACTAACATGACTAAAACAACTGAAGCCGATCAGAAAACTGAACAGATTTCTTCTGACATTAGGTAACTAACATGACTAAAACAACTGAAGCTGATCAGAAAACTGAACATCTTTACTGTTGACATTAGGTAACTAACATGACTAAAACAACTAAAGCTGATCAGAAAACTGAACATCTTTACTGTTGACATTAGGTAACTAACATGACTAAAACAACTGAAGCTGATCAGAAAACTGAACATCTTTAATGTTGACATGAGGTAACTAACATGACTAAAACAACTGAAGCTGATCAGAAAACTGAACATCTTTACTTCTGACATTAGGTAACTAACATGACTAAAACAACTGAAGCTGATCAGAAAATTGAACATCTTTACTGTTGACATTAGGTAACTAACATGACTAAAACAACTGAAGCTGATCAGAAAACTGAACATCTTTACTTTTGACATTAGGTAACTAACATGACTAAAACAACTGAAGCTGATCAGAAAACTGAACATCTTTACTGTTGACATTAGGTAACTAACATGACTAAAATAACCGAAGCTGATCAGAAAACTGAACATCTTTACTTCTAACATTAGGTAACTAACATGACTAAAACAACTAAAGCTGATCAGAAAACTGAACATCTTTACTGTTGACATTAGGTAACTAACATGACTAAAACAACTGAAGCTGATCAGAAAACTGAACATCTTTACTGTTGACATGAGGTAACTAACATGACTAAAACAACTGAAGCTGATCAGAAAACTTAACATCTTTACTTCTGACATTAGGTAACTAACATGACTAAAACAACTGAAGCTGATCAGAAAATTGAACATCTTTACTGTTGACATTAGGTAACTAACATGACTAAAACAACTGAAGCTGATCAGAAAACTGAACATCTTTACTTTTGACATTAGGTAACTAACATGACTAAAACAACTGAAGCTGATCAGAAAACTGAACATCTTTACTGTTGACATTAGGTAACTAACATGACTAAAATAACCGAAGCTGATCAGAAAACTGAACATCTTTACTTCTAACATTAGGTAACTAACATGACTAAAACAACTGAAGCTGATCAGAAAACTGAACATCTTTTACTTCTGACATTAGGTAACTAACATGACTAAAACAACTGAAGCTGATCAGAAAACTGAACATCTTTACTTTTGACATTAGGTAACTAACATGACTAAAACAAGTGAAGCTGATCAGAAAACTGAACATCTTTACTTCTGACATTAGGTAACTAACATGACTGAAACAACTAACTCTGATCAGAAAACTGAACATCTTTACTTCTAACATTAGGTAACTAACATGACTAAAACAACTGAAGCCGATCAGAAAACTGAACAGATTTCTTCTGACATTAGGTAACTAACATGACTAAAACAACTGAAGCTGATCAGAAAACTGAACATCTTTACTGCTGACATTAGGTAACTAACATGACTAAAACAACTAAAGCTGATCAGAAAACTGAACATCTTTACTGTTGACATTAGGTAACTAACATGACTAAAACAACTGAAGCTGATCAGAAAACTGAACATCTTTACTGTTGACATGAGGTAACTAACATGACTAAAACAACTGAAGCTGATCAGAAAACTGAACATCTTTACTTCTGACATTAGGTAACTAACATGACTAAAACAACTGAAGCTGATCAGAAAATTGAACATCTTTACTGTTGACATTAGGTAACTAACATGACTAAAACAACTGAAGCTGATCAGAAAACTGAACATCTTTACTTTTGACATTAGGTAACTAACATGACTAAAACAACTGAAGCTGATCAGAAAACTGAACATCTTTACTGTTGACATTAGGTAACTAACATGACTAAAATAACCGAAGCTGATCAGAAAACTGAACATCTTTACTTCTAACATTAGGTAACTAACATGACTAAAACAACTGAAGCTGATCAGAAAACTGAACATCTTTACTGTTGACATGAGGTAACTAACATGACTAAAACAACTGAAGCTGATCAGAAAACTGAACATCTTTACTGTTGACATTAGGTAACTAACATGACTAAAACAACTGAAGCTGATCAGAAAACTGAACATCTTTACTGTTGACATTAGGTAACTAACATGACTAAAACAACTGAAGTTGATCAGAAAACTGAACATCTTTACTTTTGACATTAGGTAACTAACATGACTAAAACAACTGAAGCTGATCAGAAAACTGAACATCTTTACTGTTGACATTAGGTAACTAACATGACTAAAACAACTGAAGCTGATCAGAAAACTGAACATCTTTACTGTTGACATTAGGTAACTAACATGACTAAAACAACTGAAGCTGATCAGAAAACTGAACATCTTTACTTTTGACATTAGGTAACTAACATGACTAAACCAACAAAAGCTGATCAGAAAATTGAACATCTTTACTTCTGACATTAGGTAACTAACATGACTAAAACAACTGAAGCTGATCAGAAAACTGAACATCTTTACTGTTGACATTAGGTAACTAACATAACTTAAACAACTAAAGCTGATCAGAATACTGAACATCTTTACTTTTGACATTAGGTAACTAACATGACTAAAACAACTGAAGCTGATCAGAAAACTGAACATCTTTACTTTTGACATTAGGTAACTAACATGACTAAACCATTTAAAGCTGATCAGAAAACTGAACATCTTTACTTCTGACATTAGGTAACTAACATGACTAAACCAACTGAAGCTGATCAGAAAACTGAACATCTTTACTTTTGACATTAGGTAACTAACATGACTAAACCATTTAAAGCTGATCAGAAAACTGAACATCTTTACTTCTGACATTAGGTAACTAACATGACTAAACCAACTGAAGCTGATCAGAAAACTGAACATCTTTACTGCTGACATTAGGTAACTAACATGACTAAAACAACTGAAGCTGATCAGAAAACTGAACATCTTTACTTTTGACATTAGGTAACTAACATGACTAAAACAACTGAAGCTGATCAGAAAACTGAACATCTTTACTTCTGACATTAGGTAACTAACATGACTAAAACAACTGAAGCTGATCAGAAAACTGAACATCTTTACTTCTGACATTAGGTAACTAACATGACTGAAACAACTAACTCTGATCAGAAAACTGAACATCTTTACTTCTAACATTAGGTAACTAACATGACTAAAACAACTGAAGCCGATCAGAAAACTGAACAGATTTCTTCTGACATTAGGTAACTAACATGACTAAAACAACTGAAGCTGATCAGAAAACTGAACATCTTTACTGTTGACATTAGGTAACTAACATGACTAAAACAACTAAAGCTGATCAGAAAACTGAACATCTTTACTGTTGACATTAGGTAACTAACATGACTAAAACAACTGAAGCTGATCAGAAAACTGAACATCTTTACTGTTGACATGAGGTAACTAACATGACTAAAACAACTGAAGCTGATCAGAAAACTGAACATCTTTACTTCTGACATTAGGTAACTAACATGACTAAAACAACTGAAGCTGATCAGAAAATTGAACATCTTTACTGTTGACATTAGGTAACTAACATGACTAAAACAACTGAAGCTGATCAGAAAACTGAACATCTTTACTTTTGACATTAGGTAACTAACATGACTAAAACAACTGAAGCTGATCAGAAAACTGAACATCTTTACTGTTTACATTAGGTAACTAACATGACTAAAATAACCGAAGCTGATCAGAAAACTGAACATCTTTACTTCTAACATTAGGTAACTAACATGACTAAAACAACTGAAGCTGATCAGAAAACTGAACATCTTTACTGTTGACATGAGGTAACTAACATGACTAAAACAACTGAAGCTGATCAGAAAACTGAACATCTTTACTGTTGACATTAGGTAACTAACATGACTAAAACAACTGAAGCTGATCAGAAAACTGAACATCTTTACTGTTGACATTAGGTAACTAACATGACTAAAACAACTGAAGCTGATCAGAAAACTGAACATCTTTACTTTTGACATTAGGTAACTAACATGACTAAACCAACAAAAGCTGATCAGAAAATTGAACATCTTTACTTCTGACATTAGGTAACTAACATGACTAAAACAACTGAAGCTGATCAGAAAACTGAACATCTTTACTGTTGACATTAGGTAACTAACATAACTTAAACAACTAAAGCTGATCAGAATACTGAACATCTTTACTTTTGACATTAGGTAACTAACATGACTAAAACAACTGAAGCTGATCAGAAAACTGAACATCTTTACTTTTGACATTAGGTAACTAACATGACTAAACCATTTAAAGCTGATCAGAAAACTGAACATCTTTACTTCTGACATTAGGTAACTAACATGACTAAACCAACTGAAGCTGATCAGAAAACTGAACATCTTTACTTTTGACATTAGGTAACTAACATGACTAAACCATTTAAAGCTGATCAGAAAACTGAACATCTTTACTTCTGACATTAGGTAACTAACATGACTAAACCAACTGAAGCTGATCAGAAAACTGAACATCTTTACTGCTGACATTAGGTAACTAACATGACTAAAACAACTGAAGCTGATCAGAAAACTGAACATCTTTACTTTTGACATTAGGTAACTAACATGACTAAAACAACTGAAGCTGATCAGAAAACTGAACATCTTTACTTCTGACATTAGGTAACTAACATGACTAAAACAACTGAAGCTGATCAGAAAACTGAACATCTTTACTTCTGACATTAGGTAACTAACATGACTGAAACAACTAACTCTGATCAGAAAACTGAACATCTTTACTTCTAACATTAGGTAACTAACATGACTAAAACAACTGAAGCCGATCAGAAAACTGAACAGATTTCTTCTGACATTAGGTAACTAACATGACTAAAACAACTGAAGCTGATCAGAAAACTGAACATCTTTACTGTTGACATTAGGTAACTAACATGACTAAAACAACTAAAGCTGATCAGAAAACTGAACATCTTTACTGTTGACATTAGGTAACTAACATGACTAAAACAACTGAAGCTGATCAGAAAACTGAACATCTTTACTGTTGACATGAGGTAACTAACATGACTAAAACAACTGAAGCTGATCAGAAAACTGAACATCTTTACTTTTGACATTAGGTAACTAACATGACTAAAACAACTGAAGCTGATCAGAAAACTGAACATCTTTACTTCTGACATTAGGTAACTAACATGACTAAAACAACTGAAGCTGATCAGAAAACTGAACATCTTTACTGTTGACATTAGGTAACTAACATGACTAAAACAACTAAAGCTGATCAGAAAACTGAACATCTTTACTGTTGACATGAGGTAACTAACATGACTAAAACAACTGAAGCTGATCAGAAAACTGAACATCTTTACTTTTGACATTAGGTAACTAACATGACTAAAACAACTGAAGCTGATCAGAAAACTGAACATCTTTACTGTTGACATTAGGTAACTAACATGACTAAAATAACCGAAGCTGATCAGAAAACTGAACATCTTTACTTCTAACATTAGGTAACTAACATGACTAAAACAACTGAAGCTGATCAGAAAACTGAACATCTTTTACTTCTGACATTAGGTAACTAACATGACTAAAACAACTGAAGCTGATCAGAAAACTGAACATCTTTACTTTTGACATTAGGTAACTAACATGACTAAAACAACTGAAGCTGATCAGAAAACTGAACATCTTTACTTCTGACATTAGGTAACTAACATGACTGAAACAACTAACTCTGATCAGAAAACTGAACATCTTTACTTCTAACATTAGGTAACTAACATGACTAAAACAACTGAAGCCGATCAGAAAACTGAACAGATTTCTTCTGACATTAGGTAACTAACATGACTAAAACAACTGAAGCTGATCAGAAAACTGAACATCTTTACTGTTGACATTAGGTAACTAACATGACTAAAACAACTAAAGCTGATCAGAAAACTGAACATCTTTACTGTTGACATTAGGTAACTAACATGACTAAAACAACTGAAGCTGATCAGAAAACTGAACATCTTTAATGTTGACATGAGGTAACTAACATGACTAAAACAACTGAAGCTGATCAGAAAACTGAACATCTTTACTTCTGACATTAGGTAACTAACATGACTAAAACAACTGAAGCTGATCAGAAAATTGAACATCTTTACTGTTGACATTAGGTAACTAACATGACTAAAACAACTGAAGCTGATCAGAAAACTGAACATCTTTACTTTTGACATTAGGTAACTAACATGACTAAAACAACTGAAGCTGATCAGAAAACTGAACATCTTTACTGTTGACATTAGGTAACTAACATGACTAAAATAACCGAAGCTGATCAGAAAACTGAACATCTTTACTTCTAACATTAGGTAACTAACATGACTAAAACAACTAAAGCTGATCAGAAAACTGAACATCTTTACTGTTGACATTAGGTAACTAACATGACTAAAACAACTGAAGCTGATCAGAAAACTGAACATCTTTACTGTTGACATGAGGTAACTAACATGACTAAAACAACTGAAGCTGATCAGAAAACTTAACATCTTTACTTCTGACATTAGGTAACTAACATGACTAAAACAACTGAAGCTGATCAGAAAATTGAACATCTTTACTGTTGACATTAGGTAACTAACATGACTAAAACAACTGAAGCTGATCAGAAAACTGAACATCTTTACTTTTGACATTAGGTAACTAACATGACTAAAACAACTGAAGCTGATCAGAAAACTGAACATCTTTACTGTTGACATTAGGTAACTAACATGACTAAAATAACCGAAGCTGATCAGAAAACTGAACATCTTTACTTCTAACATTAGGTAACTAACATGACTAAAACAACTGAAGCTGATCAGAAAACTGAACATCTTTTACTTCTGACATTAGGTAACTAACATGACTAAAACAACTGAAGCTGATCAGAAAACTGAACATCTTTACTTTTGACATTAGGTAACTAACATGACTAAAACAAGTGAAGCTGATCAGAAAACTGAACATCTTTACTTCTGACATTAGGTAACTAACATGACTGAAACAACTAACTCTGATCAGAAAACTGAACATCTTTACTTCTAACATTAGGTAACTAACATGACTAAAACAACTGAAGCCGATCAGAAAACTGAACAGATTTCTTCTGACATTAGGTAACTAACATGACTAAAACAACTGAAGCTGATCAGAAAACTGAACATCTTTACTGCTGACATTAGGTAACTAACATGACTAAAACAACTAAAGCTGATCAGAAAACTGAACATCTTTACTGTTGACATTAGGTAACTAACATGACTAAAACAACTGAAGCTGATCAGAAAACTGAACATCTTTACTGTTGACATGAGGTAACTAACATGACTAAAACAACTGAAGCTGATCAGAAAACTGAACATCTTTACTTCTGACATTAGGTAACTAACATGACTAAAACAACTGAAGCTGATCAGAAAATTGAACATCTTTACTGTTGACATTAGGTAACTAACATGACTAAAACAACTGAAGCTGATCAGAAAACTGAACATCTTTACTTTTGACATTAGGTAACTAACATGACTAAAACAACTGAAGCTGATCAGAAAACTGAACATCTTTACTGTTGACATTAGGTAACTAACATGACTAAAATAACCGAAGCTGATCAGAAAACTGAACATCTTTACTTCTAACATTAGGTAACTAACATGACTAAAACAACTGAAGCTGATCAGAAAACTGAACATCTTTACTGTTGACATGAGGTAACTAACATGACTAAAACAACTGAAGCTGATCAGAAAACTGAACATCTTTACTGTTGACATTAGGTAACTAACATGACTAAAACAACTGAAGCTGATCAGAAAACTGAACATCTTTACTGTTGACATTAGGTAACTAACATGACTAAAACAACTGAAGTTGATCAGAAAACTGAACATCTTTACTTTTGACATTAGGTAACTAACATGACTAAAACAACTGAAGCTGATCAGAAAACTGAACATCTTTACTGTTGACATTAGGTAACTAACATGACTAAAACAACTGAAGCTGATCAGAAAACTGAACATCTTTACTGTTGACATTAGGTAACTAACATGACTAAAACAACTGAAGCTGATCAGAAAACTGAACATCTTTACTTTTGACATTAGGTAACTAACATGACTAAACCAACAAAAGCTGATCAGAAAATTGAACATCTTTACTTCTGACATTAGGTAACTAACATGACTAAAACAACTGAAGCTGATCAGAAAACTGAACATCTTTACTGTTGACATTAGGTAACTAACATAACTTAAACAACTAAAGCTGATCAGAATACTGAACATCTTTACTTTTGACATTAGGTAACTAACATGACTAAAACAACTGAAGCTGATCAGAAAACTGAACATCTTTACTTTTGACATTAGGTAACTAACATGACTAAACCATTTAAAGCTGATCAGAAAACTGAACATCTTTACTTCTGACATTAGGTAACTAACATGACTAAACCAACTGAAGCTGATCAGAAAACTGAACATCTTTACTTTTGACATTAGGTAACTAACATGACTAAACCATTTAAAGCTGATCAGAAAACTGAACATCTTTACTTCTGACATTAGGTAACTAACATGACTAAACCAACTGAAGCTGATCAGAAAACTGAACATCTTTACTGCTGACATTAGGTAACTAACATGACTAAAACAACTGAAGCTGATCAGAAAACTGAACATCTTTACTTTTGACATTAGGTAACTAACATGACTAAAACAACTGAAGCTGATCAGAAAACTGAACATCTTTACTTCTGACATTAGGTAACTAACATGACTAAAACAACTGAAGCTGATCAGAAAACTGAACATCTTTACTTCTGACATTAGGTAACTAACATGACTGAAACAACTAACTCTGATCAGAAAACTGAACATCTTTACTTCTAACATTAGGTAACTAACATGACTAAAACAACTGAAGCCGATCAGAAAACTGAACAGATTTCTTCTGACATTAGGTAACTAACATGACTAAAACAACTGAAGCTGATCAGAAAACTGAACATCTTTACTGTTGACATTAGGTAACTAACATGACTAAAACAACTAAAGCTGATCAGAAAACTGAACATCTTTACTGTTGACATTAGGTAACTAACATGACTAAAACAACTGAAGCTGATCAGAAAACTGAACATCTTTACTGTTGACATGAGGTAACTAACATGACTAAAACAACTGAAGCTGATCAGAAAACTGAACATCTTTACTTCTGACATTAGGTAACTAACATGACTAAAACAACTGAAGCTGATCAGAAAATTGAACATCTTTACTGTTGACATTAGGTAACTAACATGACTAAAACAACTGAAGCTGATCAGAAAACTGAACATCTTTACTTTTGACATTAGGTAACTAACATGACTAAAACAACTGAAGCTGATCAGAAAACTGAACATCTTTACTGTTGACATTAGGTAACTAACATGACTAAAATAACCGAAGCTGATCAGAAAACTGAACATCTTTACTTCTAACATTAGGTAACTAACATGACTAAAACAACTGAAGCTGATCAGAAAACTGAACATCTTTACTGTTGACATGAGGTAACTAACATGACTAAAACAACTGAAGCTGATCAGAAAACTGAACATCTTTACTGTTGACATTAGGTAACTAACATGACTAAAACAACTGAAGCTGATCAGAAAACTGAACATCTTTACTGTTGACATTAGGTAACTAACATGACTAAAACAACTGAAGCTGATCAGAAAACTGAACATCTTTACTTTTGACATTAGGTAACTAACATGACTAAACCAACAAAAGCTGATCAGAAAATTGAACATCTTTACTTCTGACATTAGGTAACTAACATGACTAAAACAACTGAAGCTGATCAGAAAACTGAACATCTTTACTGTTGACATTAGGTAACTAACATAACTTAAACAACTAAAGCTGATCAGAATACTGAACATCTTTACTTTTGACATTAGGTAACTAACATGACTAAAACAACTGAAGCTGATCAGAAAACTGAACATCTTTACTTTTGACATTAGGTAACTAACATGACTAAACCATTTAAAGCTGATCAGAAAACTGAACATCTTTACTTCTGACATTAGGTAACTAACATGACTAAACCAACTGAAGCTGATCAGAAAACTGAACATCTTTACTTTTGACATTAGGTAACTAACATGACTAAACCATTTAAAGCTGATCAGAAAACTGAACATCTTTACTTCTGACATTAGGTAACTAACATGACTAAACCAACTGAAGCTGATCAGAAAACTGAACATCTTTACTGCTGACATTAGGTAACTAACATGACTAAAACAACTGAAGCTGATCAGAAAACTGAACATCTTTACTTTTGACATTAGGTAACTAACATGACTAAAACAACTGAAGCTGATCAGAAAACTGAACATCTTTACTTCTGACATTAGGTAACTAACATGACTAAAACAACTGAAGCTGATCAGAAAACTGAACATCTTTACTTCTGACATTAGGTAACTAACATGACTGAAACAACTAACTCTGATCAGAAAACTGAACATCTTTACTTCTAACATTAGGTAACTAACATGACTAAAACAACTGAAGCCGATCAGAAAACTGAACAGATTTCTTCTGACATTAGGTAACTAACATGACTAAAACAACTGAAGCTGATCAGAAAACTGAACATCTTTACTGTTGACATTAGGTAACTAACATGACTAAAACAACTAAAGCTGATCAGAAAACTGAACATCTTTACTGTTGACATTAGGTAACTAACATGACTAAAACAACTGAAGCTGATCAGAAAACTGAACATCTTTACTGTTGACATGAGGTAACTAACATGACTAAAACAACTGAAGCTGATCAGAAAACTGAACATCTTTACTTCTGACATTAGGTAACTAACATGACTAAAACAACTGAAGCTGATCAGAAAATTGAACATCTTTACTGTTGACATTAGGTAACTAACATGACTAAAACAACTGAAGCTGATCAGAAAACTGAACATCTTTACTTTTGACATTAGGTAACTAACATGACTAAAACAACTGAAGCTGATCAGAAAACTGAACATCTTTACTGTTGACATTAGGTAACTAACATGACTAAAATAACCGAAGCTGATCAGAAAACTGAACATCTTTACTTCTAACATTAGGTAACTAACATGACTAAAACAACTGAAGCTGATCAGAAAACTGAACATCTTTACTGTTGACATGAGGTAACTAACATGACTAAAACAACTGAAGCTGATCAGAAAACTGAACATCTTTACTGTTGACATTAGGTAACTAACATGACTAAAACAACTGAAGCTGATCAGAAAACTGAACATCTTTACTGTTGACATTAGGTAACTAACATGACTAAAACAACTGAAGCTGATCAGAAAACTGAACATCTTTACTTTTGACATTAGGTAACTAACATGACTAAACCAACAAAAGCTGATCAGAAAATTGAACATCTTTACTTCTGACATTAGGTAACTAACATGACTAAAACAACTGAAGCTGATCAGAAAACTGAACATCTTTACTGTTGACATTAGGTAACTAACATAACTTAAACAACTAAAGCTGATCAGAATACTGAACATCTTTACTTTTGACATTAGGTAACTAACATGACTAAAACAACTGAAGCTGATCAGAAAACTGAACATCTTTACTTTTGACATTAGGTAACTAACATGACTAAACCATTTAAAGCTGATCAGAAAACTGAACATCTTTACTTCTGACATTAGGTAACTAACATGACTAAACCAACTGAAGCTGATCAGAAAACTGAACATCTTTACTGCTGACATTAGGTAACTAACATGACTAAAACAACTGAAGCTGATCAGAAAACTGAACATCTTTACTTTTGACATTAGGTAACTAACATGACTAAAACAACTGAAGCTGATCAGAAAACTGAACATCTTTACTTCTGACATTAGGTAACTAACATGACTAAAACAAGTGAAGCTGATCAGAAAACTGAACATCTTTACTGTTGACATTAGGTAACTAACATGACTAAAACAACTGAAGCTGATCAGAAAACTGAACATCTTTACTGTTGACATGAGGTAACTAACATGACTAAAACAACTGAAGCTGATCAGAAAACTGAACATCTTTACTTCTGACATTAGGTAACTAACATGACTAAAACAACTGAAGCTGATCAGAAAATTGAACATCTTTACTGTTGACATTAGGTAACTAACATGACTAAAACAACTGAAGCTGATCAGAAAACTGAACATCTTTACTTTTGACATTAGGTAACTAACATGACTAAAACAACTGAAGCTGATCAGAAAACTGAACATCTTTACTGTTGACATTAGGTAACTAACATGACTAAAATAACCGAAGCTGATCAGAAAACTGAACATCTTTACTTCTAACATTAGGTAACTAACATGACTAAAACAACTGAAGCTGATCAGAAAACTGAACATCTTTACTGTTGACATGAGGTAACTAACATGACTAAAACAACTGAAGCTGATCAGAAAACTGAACATCTTTACTGTTGACATTAGGTAACTAACATGACCAAAACAACTGAAGCTGATCAGAAAACTGAACATCTTTACTGTTGACATTAGGTAACTAACATGACTAAAACAACTGAAGCTGATCAGAAAACTGAACATCTTTACTTTTGACATTAGGTAACTAACATGACTAAACCAACAAAAGCTGATCAGAAAATTGAACATCTTTACTTCTGACATTAGGAAACTAACATGACTAAAACAACTGAAGCTGATCAGAAAACTGAACATCTTTACTGTTGACATTAGGTAACTAACATAACTTAAACAACTAAAGCTGATCAGAATACTGAACATCTTTACTTTTGACATTAGGTAACTAACATGACTAAAACAACTGAAGCTGATCAGAAAACTGAACATCTTTACTTTTGACATTAGGTAACTAACATGACTAAACCATTTAAAGCTGATCAGAAAACTGAACATCTTTACTTCTGACATTAGGTAACTAACATGACTAAACCAACTGAAGCTGATCAGAAAACTGAACATCTTTACTGCTGACATTAGGTAACTAACATGACTAAAACAACTGAAGCTGATCAGAAAACTGAACATCTTTACTTTTGACATTAGGTAACTAACATGACTAAAACAACTGAAGCTGATCAGAAAACTGAACATCTTTACTTCTGACATTAGGTAACTAACATGACTAAAACAACTGAAGCTGATCAGAAAACTGAACATCTTTACTTCTGACATTAGGTAACTAACATGACTAAAACAACTAACTCTGATCAGAAAACTGAACATCTTTACTTCTAACATTAGGTAACTAACATGACTGAAACAACTAACTCTGATCAGAAAACTGAACATCTTTACTTCTAACATTAGGTAACTAACATGACTAAAACAACTGAAGCCGATCAGAAAACTGAACAGATTTCTTCTGACATTAGGTAACTAACATGACTAAAACAACTGAAGCTGATCAGAAAACTGAACATCTTTACTGTTGACATTAGGTAACTAACATGACTAAAACAACTAAAGCTGATCAGAAAACTGAACATCTTTACTGTTGACATTAGGTAACTAACATGACTAAAACAACTGAAGCTGATCAGAAAACTGAACATCTTTACTGTTGACATGAGGTAACTAACATGACTAAAACAACTGAAGCTGATCAGAAAACTGAACATCTTTACTTCTGACATTAGGTAACTAACATGACTAAAACAACTGAAGCTGATCAGAAAATTGAACATCTTTACTGTTGACATTAGGTAACTAACATGACTAAAACAACTGAAGCTGATCAGAAAACTGAACATCTTTACTTTTGACATTAGGTAACTAACATGACTAAAACAACTGAAGCTGATCAGAAAACTGAACATCTTTACTGTTGACATTAGGTAACTAACATGACTAAAACAACTGAAGCTGATCAGAAAACTGAACATCTTTACTTCTAACATTAGGTAACTAACATGACTAAAACAACTGAAGCTGATCAGAAAACTGAACATCTTTACTGTTGACATGAGGTAACTAACATGACTAAAACAACTGAAGCTGATCAGAAAACTGAACATCTTTACTGTTGACATTAGGTAACTAACATGACTAAAACAACTGAAGCTGATCAGAAAACTGAACATCTTTACTTCTGACATTAGGTAACCAACATGACTGAAACAACTAACTCTGATCAGAAAGCTCAACATCTTTACTTCTGACATCAGGTAACTAACATGACTAAAACAACTGAAGCTGATCAGAAAACTGAACAGATTTCTTCTGACATTAGGTAAATAACATGACTAAAACAACTGAAGCTGATCAGAAAACTGAACATCTTTACTGTTGACATTAGGTAACTAACATGACTAAAACAACTAAAGCTGATCAGAAAACGGAACATCTTTACTGTTGACATTAGGTAACTAACATGACTAAAACAACTGAAGCTGATCAGAAAACTGAACATATTTACTGTTGACATAAGTAACTAACATGACTGAAACAACTAACTCTGATCAGAAAACTGAACATCTTTACTGTTGACATAAGTAACTAACATGACTGAAACAACTAACTCTGATCAGAAAACTGAACATCTTTACTTTTCACATTAGGTAACTAACATGACTAAAACAACTGAAGCTGATCAGAAAACTGAACATCTTTACTGTTGACATTAGGTAACTAACATGACTAAAACAACTGAAGCTGATCAGAAAACTGAACATCTTTACTTTTGACATTAGGTAACTAACATGACTAAAACAACTGAAGCTGATCAGAAAACTGAACATCTTTACTTTTGACATTAGGTAACTAACATGACTAAAACAACTGAAGCTGATCAGAAAACTGAACATCTTTACTGTTGACATTAGGTAACTAACATGACTAAAACAAATGAAGCTGATCAGAAAACTGAACATCTTTGCTTTTGACATTAGGTAACTAACATGACTAAAACAACTGAAGCTGATCAGAAAACTGAACAGATTTCTTCTGACATTATGTAACTAACATGACTCAAACAACTGAAGCTGATCAGAAAACTGAACATCTTTACTTTTGACATTAGGTAACTAACATGACTAAACCAACAAAAGCTGATCAGAAAATTGAACATCTTTACTTCTGACATTAGGTAACTAACATGACTAAAACAACTGAAGCTGATCAGAAAACTGAACACCTTTACTGTTGACATTAGGTAACTAACATAACTTAAACAACTAAAGCTGATCAGAATACTGAACATCTTTACTTTTGACATTAGGTAACTAACATAACTTAAACAACTAAAGCTGATCAGAAAACTGAACATCTTTACTGTTGACATTAGGTAACTAACATGACTAAAACAACTGAAGCTGATCAGAAAACTGAACATCTTTGCTTTTGACATTAGGTAACTAACATGACTAAAACAACTGAAGCTGATCAGAAAACTGAACAGATTTCTTCTGACATTAGGTAAATAACATGACTAAAACAACTGAAGCTGATCAGAAAACTGAACATCTTTACTGTTGACATTAGGTAACTAACATGACTAAAACAACTAAAGCTGATCAGAAAACGGAACATCTTTACTGTTGACATTAGGTAACTAACATGACTAAAACAACTGAAGCTGATCAGAAAACTGAACATCTTTACTGTTGACATAAGTAACTAACATGACTGAAACAACTAACTCTGATCAGAAAACTGAACATCTTTACTTTTCACATTAGGTAACTTACATGACTAAAACAACAAAAGCTGATCAGAAAATTGAACATCTTTACTTCTGACATTAGGTAACTAACATGACTAAAACAACTGAAGCTGATCAGAAAACTGAACACCTTTACTGTTGACATTAGGTAACTAACATAACTGAAACAACTAAAGCTGATCAGAATACTGAACATCTTTACTTTTGACATTAGGTAACTAACATAACTTAAACAACTAAAGCTGATCAGAAAACTGAACATCTTTACTGTTGACATTAGGTAACTAACATGACTAAAACAACTGAAGCTGATCAGAAAACTGAACATCTTTGCTTTTGACATTAGGTAACTAACATGACTAAAACAACTGAAGCTGATCAGAAAACTGAACAGATTTCTTCTGACATTAGGTAAATAACATGACTAAAACAACTGAAGCTGATCAGAAAACTGAACATCTTTACTGTTGACATTAGGTAACTAACATGACTAAAACAACTAAAGCTGATCAGAAAACGGAACATCTTTACTGTTGACATTAGGTAACTAACATGACTTAAACAACTGAAGCTGATCAGAAAACCGAACATCTTTACTGTTGACATAAGTAACTAACATGACTGAAACAACTAACTCTGATCAGAAAACTGAACATCTTTACTTTTCACATTAGGTAACTTACATGACTAAAACAACTGAAGCTGATCAGAAAACTGAACATCTTTACTGTTGACATTAGGTAACTAACATGACTGAAACAACTGAAGCTGATCAGAAAACTGAACATCTTTACTTTTGACATTAGGTAACTAACATGACTAAAACAACTGAAGCTGATCAACATCTTTACTGTTGACATTAGGTAACTAACATGACTAAAACAACAAACTGAACATCTTTACTGTTGACATTAGGTAACTAACATGACTAAAACAACTGAAGCTGATCAGAAAACTGAACATCTTTACTGTTGACATGAGGTAACTAACATGACTAAAACAACTGAAGCTGATCAGAAAACTGAACATCTTTACTTTTGACATTAGGTAACTAACATGACTAAACCAACAAAAGCTGATCAGAAAATTGAACATCTTTACTTCTGACATTAGGTAACTAACATGACTAAAACAACTGAAGCTGATCAGAAAACTGAACATCTTTACTGTTGACATTAGGTAACTAACATAACTTAAACAACTAAAGCTGATCAGAATACTGAACATCTTTACTTTTGACATTAGGTAACTAACATGACTAAAACAACTGAAGCTGATCAGAAAACTGAACATCTTTACTGTTGACATTAGGTAACTAACATGACTAAAACAACTGAAGCTGATCAGAAAACTGAACATCTTTGCTTTTGACATTATGTAACTAACATGACTAAAACAACTGAAGCTGATCAGAAAACTGAACATCTTTACTGTTGACATTAGGTAACTAACATGACTAAAACAACTGAAGCTGATCAGAAAACTGAACATCTTTACTGTTGACATGAGGTAACTAACATGACTAAAACAACTGAAGCTCATCAGAAAACTGAACATCTTTACTGTTGACATGAGGTAACTAACATAACTAAAACAACTGAAGCTGATCAGAAAACTGAACATCTTTACATCTGACATTAGGTAACTAACATGACTAAAACAACTGAAGCTGATCAGAAAACTGAACATCTTTACTTCTAACATCAACTAACTGAAACTTAGTTGCTTGCCAACAGACAATTAAAACTGGTTACATTTGAATTATTAGCAAAACCTTTACCCAATAGTCAGCTAGAAAAGCCACATAATGATCAATGTAAAACAATTCAAATGACAAAAGTAACAGACTGGTATATATACAAACCAATGGCAGAAAAACAAATATGATAATCAACAACAAACTACAACTATTAAAATAAGGCTTGTTGCTTAAGACAAACTCCTTTACCATGTTTACAACAATCATCAAACACATGATCCACATGCAAATGTTTCTCCAAATTGAGTGGACTCCTCAAGAAGCATTGAATATAATTTATGGTTTTATAATTGATTGATAGTTGTTATCTTTACGTGCAGTGTAAATCATTTCATTCTGGTGAAGGACAAAATATCAACAATAAATGCAAAAGATAAGTCTTACTATAAGCAGTTGATCATGATTTAGGGAAGGAAATTAAGAATGTGACTAGTAAATAGGACTTTATTAGATAGGGACAGAATTTTGTCAGGAAGGTACATATTAATCCCTCAAGAAGTTGTTGCATTAGAGTTCTTAACTGAGTGGCACTCCCTCCAAAAATGGCAACAAAATCAACTCTTAATTTGGTCGTTTATTTTTACACTTTTCAATAAATTATTTTCTTTCTCTTCCATTTTCCGGTACTACTTGTTAACCAAGATCGATTTTTTTTTATTTTGAGCTATAAAGTGTTATACTCTTTAGAAAGTGATCATGATCGGCTTAAGTTTAGGTATCATCTATTTAATTCATTAAAAGCATCATATCCATTCCAAATCTCTTGTCAAACATTGTTTATTTTCTTTAATTTTTGTATGGCCGCCATTGAATATTTTTGTGTAAACTACGGATTGGATCCCGGCCAGATATGACAAAATGCGCATTTTTACGATAACAACTACTGATGCCCAAATGGAACATTAGACAGAAAAAGAGAAAACTACGCATTAACAGACTATTTGTTAAATAACTTTGTTAAACAAATATATATCATTTTGATATAACCTGTATGAACTGTGACGCCCGTATTTGACACGGAAACCAGGCGTAGAAATCATACTTTATCCTGGCGGCACAATGCAGTGTTTACAAAATGCATGTCCAGGTGTCAACCAGGCGTAAACCAAGCGTAACTGAGGCGTAAACCAGGCATACAATTAGGCGTAATATTTGAATGAGTACGCCTGGTTCACAAAAAAAAACAGGCGTAATATGCAAATGAGTACGCCTGTTCAATAATTAATTAAGGCGTAATATCCTTACATAATACTACACTTATTTTAGATCAGTGTATTATCCTAGCTGTGTTCTTTTGTGTATTTGATACAAACTTCTGTACTTATGATTTTATTTCTCATTGTTTGGCAAAAAACTAGAACTATTAACCATTGAAGAAGCTTATATATAAATAAATACATTTTTGACAGACACTGGGCTCAAATAAGTTTAAGTTTATAAATAAGAATTATGACAATAAGTTTTCTTGAAATAAAAGTAGCATTTGAACTAAGTTGTTTTTTGAAAATTATATTCTTTTGAACATTTGAACTAAAATATAAATGATAATACTGCAATTTAACTTAAAGTAAAAGATTTTAATGTTATTATCCAAGGATAAAGGTTTTGGGATTTCAAAATTTCTGATAGAACATAAAACTTAATAACTTAATTTTGATAGGCAGTTACAAAGATATCAACAGCTGACCAGCAGGATAACATGTAACATGAGTGATGTCCAGTGTTCTCCCCAGAAATATTGGATAGCATCACATTTGGCGAAATAAAAATAAACTGTATTTTTTTCAATGTCATTTGTCACGTCGCGGTAATGATTTTTTTATGTATGTGTCCATCTGGTTGATTTGGTTCACACTTCGTTATCCTAATTGATGGATTTAACCCATTGCTGACAGTCCAGTGGTGAATTGTAATTAATTTATGTCCTAAAACTTGTACAGTACCTCTGCATTTAGTGGATAGTTTTCTCATTGACAAAAATACCACATCTCCAAATATAACTATATATATATATATATTGACTGAGAAACTTCACTTCAATTTTCAATATAGTGAACTTTTAATTTTCTTTGTCATATTTAGGAGCTTGGGTCCTAGTATTTATTTACAGGATTTGCAAGAAGCTGGTTAATAATAGTAAAATTCATATTAAAACAAACGGTTTATAAATTATTTGTAAGCACATATCTTCTTAATAGGATCCAAGTATCATATAATGTATTCAGTCATATTTAATAAATCCGTAGATTACCTTTTAAATGGTCAAGAATCTTCTTAACTTGCTTACACAGGACAGGACTCAATCTAATTTCTATATTATCAGGATTGTCCTTTCCACTCATTCTCATCAAAATCTGTTTACAAATTAAACAAAAATCATAAAAACTGATTTAAAGGGACATAACTCAAGAACTGTAAAAGTAATGCTACCAATATTTGAACTTTAACTGAGTTTTGTGGTAATAAGCATTATATATACATATATATCATAATACTTAGTTGAGACAAACATATTAAGTATTATAGAGATTCAAAACGAAACGTTTCAGCAAATTTTCCATTTGTTATGGGGCACAACCCTATAATAAAATTAACGGTACCAATTTTCTTGCACCAGATGCGCATTTCGACAATACATGTCTCTTCAGTGATGCTCGTGGCCAAAATATTTGAAATCCAAAACTTATATAAAAGATGAAGAGCTATAATCCAAAAGGTCCAAAAAGTATAGCCAAATCCGTGAAAGGAATCAGAGCTTTGCATGAGGTAGATACATTCCTTAATTTATAATAATTTCTAATATTTTGTAACAGCAAATTTTAATAACACAAAAAATCCGTATGTTCATGCCAGTACCGAAGTACTGGCTACTGGGCTGGTGATACCCTCGGGGACTAATAGTCCACCAGCAGAGGCATCGACCCAGTGGTAGTAATAAAATTAACGGTACCAATAAAGTATAAAGTATAAAGTTAATCTGATGCCACCAAAATTCACAATCGATCAAAGTTTAATCATAATTAGCATTGTGTATAAGTGTCATAATCATGATAATTTGCATTGTGTATAAGTGTCATAATTAGCATTGAGTAGAAACAAACTGTATAGTTAGAAAACAGAAAAAAAAATTCCGCAAATTTTCCATTTGTAAAGAGGCATAACTTTTGAACGGTGAATTTGCCACAAAAATTCAAACTCGATCTTTGTTTTGTGGTAATGAGCATTGTGTATGAGTTTCATATCATTTGGGTGCGACTTGGGTGGGACAAACTAAAGTTATAGAATGAAAGCAATAATTCAGTAACTTCGCAGTATGTAAATAGGCATAGCCCTTGGTTCAGTCAACCTAAGGTTCGAGAACGGAGACTAATTTTGGGACAGACAGACGGACAGACATAGGGACATGGTTAAAACTTAATTCCCCCACCACGTGGGCATAATAAAAATCCTGGTCTATGCAGGTATCTTATAATTATAAAAAGGTTGGGTAGCGAAGAAGTTAGATGGACCTTCAATTTTCAAAAATGTTAAAAGGTTGAGGACAAAATGATGGCAATACTTCACAACTTTCCTTTGAATTCTGTCCACAAGAGATCATCTTTCTTTTAATAAAGAGTATAGTAATAATATATTATAGTCGCCGTTACATAAAATTGGTACCTTGTTGGTTAAAAATTTTAAAACTAGCAACCACAATCATTCTAATCTAATTAAAAACCGATCTCTCATCGCTCCTGTTTCTGATATGTCGCATGGGAGATCTAACGAAACCCGCTTTGAGGTCACATATGAGTGACCTTGTAGGTGTGTCTTTTTCGACCAATGAAATTGAGTCTTCCACGATCTTGAAAATTTAACGTAAGGTAAAGGGATGTAACTCATTTTATTTACGACGAAATCGTCAGTCAAAATAATTCATAAACTTTTTTGATTGGCTTATTAATAGGTCGTCAACTCATTTCCATATCATTATAAATTAATAACTTTTAGTTCACTCACATGTGACCTCAAAGCCGGTTTTGTTAGATCTCCAATGCGACATTTCAGAAACAAGAGCGATGAGAGATCGGTTTTAAATTAGATTGCAATCATTCGACATGACGTTTTTCAATTTACAGAATCAAATATTATTCAAAAAATCAACTACTGTCCCAATTTACAAAAAATTTAAGATTTAGGACAAAATGATGGCAATACTTTACAACTTCCCTTTGAATTCTGTCCACAAGAGATCATCTTTCTTTTAATAAAGAGTATAGTAATTATATATTGTAGTCGCCGTTACGTAAAATTGGTACCATGTTTTTGGTTGAAAATTTTAAAACTAACAACCGCAATCATTCGAGATGACGTTTTTCAATTAACAGAATCAAATATTATTCCAAAAATCAATTACTGTCTTAATTTACAAAATATTTTATAGGTTGAGGACAGAATGATGGCAATACCTCACAACATCCCTTTGAATTCTGTCCACAAGAGATCATCTTTCTTTTAATTAATGTTATAGTAATCATATATTATAATACTTAATGTCTTCACCTTTTTAACAGATTGACAAGGTTTTGTTTCAAATAATTACATCCGAACAAACACTTAATATACATAGAATAAAAACTTACTGCTTGTGTTGTTTCAACAAATTGTTGATATTCCTGTAATTCCATCGTTGTCATTGTAATGATCTTTTTGTACCAAAACTGTAGTCTATACAAGTCTGCCGATAAACTGGTATCATGCCTCTCTGGTTCTGTTTTTGCAATCTGTACATCTTTAACCATAGATGCTAATGTAACCAGTGTCTGGAATCCTGGTTTGTTTGTTAGTGATGGTGTACCTGTTTTAAAAATACATATATAAAAAAGACAATAACAGACTTCCAATGTCAATTCGTTGCACTTATTATTTTTTGTTCTTACAAAGTTATAAATATTTTATATTAGAATTTATGAAGGCTTGGAAATTCAATGTTATAATAATACAAGTGTGCACACAATGAAATTTGCCATTTTTACTAACCATTGATATTATGTTGTAGTCCTAACTATACAACTGTCACATTACAAGAGGATACCAGAGGGACAGTCAAACTCATAAATCGAAAATAAACTGACAACGGCATGGCTAAAAATGAAAAAGACAAACAGACACATGACACAACATAGAAAACGAAAGAATAAGCAACACAAACCCCACCAAAAACTAGGTTTGATCGTAGGTGTTCTGGAAGGGTAAGCAGATCCTGCTCCACATGTGGCACCCATGGTTTTGCTAATGTGTTAACAAATCCGGTAAATAATCTAATTCGTAGGTCACATTCATGAAAGGGAAGGGGATTGTAGTTACGACGTAAGGAACATATCCGATATCATTTGTGAAACGGTTATTCCATAACAGTCAACCAACTCGTGATGGCGTCTGTAAAATTTACGAAGGAATGATTTCAACTTCAACATCTGGAACTCTTGGTTTTACAGCTTCCTTGTGAGCAGCAACCCTCTATCAAGAAAATCATGATAGGAAATGCAAGCAGGGAAATATTGTATCTATTGGGAGACATATACCTCGTATGCAGGTCCTGCTGGAAAGTTGCTACTTAGAAATGGAAAGTTCACAATTGGAAAGCTGAAATCATCTCTTTTGTCGAAAAATTTAGTTTTCAACCGGCCCTCATTGTCAATTTCTAGATGTATGTCAAGATATGAAGCCGCCTTAACTGTATCTGTAGTATCCTTTATCTCTAGTTGGATGGGATAGATGCGTTCAACATAGTCACCAAATTTTGAATTATTTAGTGAAAGAACATCATCTATATAGGGGGAAGTAGATTTTTAAAGGATATTGCTTATTTCTTATCTTTCTTCCTAAGAAGTTCCTGTAATTAACATGATCCAAGAAAATGAAGTTAAGGTCAGATTATAAACCAAAGGAGAAATTAATACATGTACACCTTACAATCATTCCATACACTAACTATAGTTGTATTAATTGCTGATAGTTTCTAAGAAACAAACTTATAACCAAGATAAATAAACATTGACCAATGAAACACCAAAATTATGTCAAGGTCAGATGATACCTGCCAGAAAGACAGACAGCTTAAAATCCTTCCATACAACAATTATAATTGACCTAATGCTAATAGTTTATGAAAAACACACCAAAACATTAAAAACTTAATACTGAGCAATGAACCATGAACATGAGGTAAATGGCAAATAAAACCTGCAAGACTGACGTGTACATCAGAAAATATTTCCATACACGAAATATAGTATTAGACAAAAAAATCATAAAAATAATGTCAAGGTCAGATGACACCTGCCAGTTGGACATGTACACCTTAAAATCCTTTAATACACCAAAAATACTAGACCTATTGCTTTTAGTATCTAATATATGGACTTGCCCACCAAAACTTTTCCTTTTTCATTGATCCATACAATGAGGTCCTGGTCAAGTGAAAACAGTCAGACAGGCATGAGGACCATGCTAGGTATATTTGTACATACCAAAAAAGTTATCCTATTACTCATAATAAGACAGAAATTAACATTACAAAAAATCTTAACTGTTCTTCAAGTAGTTACTGAATCATGAAAATAAAGTCAAGGACAATGGACATGTGACAGACTGAAACTTTATATCATAAGGCATCTACATACAAAGTATGAAGCATCCAGGTCTTCTAGTCTCTAAAATATATTACTATTTTAGAAGTTATGTAAAGCTGTTGCCAACAACGCCGCCGGATCAATATCCCTATGTTGATCTTTCTGTGACAAAAGTTGCAGGCTCAACAAAAATTGGTACTGAATTCTAAACTTGTCCAAGACATTGCTATTATAAACCAATGATATCAATTTATTAACATCTGGCAAAAATTGTACCCATTAGGGACCTTACGATGCATTTTTCATATAACAAATATTTCCAAGAAATTTATCTCTTTTGAAATAATTGAGATTTCAGGAAATGAAGAGTACAAAAAAAAAAGCCTGTTGATAATGTTGTGAAATTCATATACTGTTAATTTTCACCAAAAAACAAACAAACATCGTAAGAGATTATGAACTATTACAGAAACTACTTTTCTCAATTCCACAATGAAAGGTTGTTTTCTAATGAATAAGTAGTGCAATATCTGTATATAATTACTGCCTACATGCATATGGAATTTTATTTTTATAAATGTAATTTAATTTTTTTTCAAATGTAAGATATGTTATTTTCTTGCAAAATTTGAGGCAGCAATGGGGGAAAAAATGAAAACAGTTATATTGAAAAAATGTAACATATTAATATATTAATATACCCATCCTGGCAAATTTTTAAGAAGAATACACCTGAACAATACCTTAAATTAAAGTTCCTACTTAACATACTATTACTTTCAAATTACAAATGAACTTATCATGAATATACCATACAGCAAGTATGGAAAACCAAAATTACTCTTTTGAAATCAAACCATCATCACATGTATGTAAACCAGTTAGAGTAATCAACACTCCTGTCAAATTTCACCGGTTGACTAAGTAAATCAGCAACTTTACCTTCTTGTTCCCGTCTTAAACCCTATCCGTGGTATATAAGAATTACTCCCTAATCCCTTGGAAGTTGTAGATGATTTAATGTTTATTATACTTGCAGTTGTGCATTCTATGTAGCATGGTAAATTCAAAAATAGGTCATAAAATAACCGAACCTGTTTGAACAAGGTTTAATTCCTCTTTGCTAACATCAGTTGATTCTAAGTCAGATGCCAGTTCTTCATTGCCAGGGTCCTCCTTCAGAGCCTCCAGAAAGGACATATAATCTTGTTCACTTCTGATCTTAGCTATTAGCTTTCTATTCATTTCAGCTGACACTACACTAGAAACTATTTCTACATGGTCGTCGGGTTCTAAAACTCCCTTTGATATTAATGAATCAATGACATTTCTTACATCAGATAAATTCTGAGTCAGATGGTGGTAGTTCTTTTGTAACCTGACTGAATGGTTCCCTGTAACTATAACATATATGAACAATATTTTAAAAGGTATAAGTCACCATTATTATTTTTCAGAAATATGAGGTAAAAAAACGTTTGTAGAAATACTTCTGTGAAATACATTTGACCAGATGATTACGAATTATCATTATTTTAATGTATTGTGTTTTCAATGCTGGTTAAATATTTTGAATAATTTGCGGCTTTTGCTTTAATTAACTGTAAGCTTTCTTTGATATATGGTATATAAATTCATTTAAGATTTCTTACTAAGTAGTTGGTGTTTTCATTATATTTATACTGTTTACATTTAACAGTAAATAAAGGCAACAGTAGTATACCGCTGTTCAAAACTCATAAATCCATGCACAAAAAACTAAATCGGGGTAACAAACTAAAACTGAGGGAAACGCATTAAATATAAGAGGAGAACAACGACACAACATAAAAATGTAACACACAGAGAAGCGGACTAAGCATAAGACAAAATCCTATGAGAATAATAAATATAACATCAAAACCAAATACATGAATTTGGGATAGATAAGTACCGTGACACGTCTTATAGTAATGTGAATTCACACTCAAATATAAGAGGAAACAAACGACACAACGGAAACACAACGTGAAAATGTATCACACACAGAAACGAGCTGTAATATAACAATGACCATATTCCTGACTTGGTACAGGACATTTTTAAAGGAAAAAATGGTGGGTTGAACCTGGTTTTGTGGCATACCAAACCTCCCTCTTTTATGGCCATGTGAAATACAACATTTAAATGACAACACAACACCACAGGACTCCAATACAAACAAACAGAAGAACACAATTGACAAAGAAACACACAAACAATAGCCAACAAAAGGCAACAAGTTTAAAATTTTAATACGCCAGAAGTGCATTTTGTCCACACTAGACTTACTAGTGACGCCCAGATACAAAAGTTTGAAAGCCGAAACAAGTACAAAGTTGAACAGCATCGAGGACCAAAAGTTCAAAAAAGTTGTGCCAAAAACGGCCAGGGTTTTCTGTTAGGTATTTAGAATAATTTATACTTTTGCAAACAGTAAATTTTATAAAATGACTATACAAAAGATACATGATAAAACTGAAGTATTAACTAATTACAAGAAACAACCGAAATACACTTCATAACCCGACGAAATGCAGCACATCCGAATAAGCTTAAACCTCAACGCCAAGTGACATCATATTTTAAATTGTAAAAAAAGACAAAAAAATTACGTCACATTTGAATTTGTAAAACAGATCATCAAAAAATGAAAAATGACGTCACATTTGAATGAATAAGATAGAAAAAGGATTGATTTAAGATTATATTTGAACTAAATACTGATATTACATTTAATAACAATGCACATTTCAATTCTTATTAATAGCAAACTAAGGTAGTAATTAACTATATTATATGTCCGGTTTGTTTTTAATCTAACTTCAAACGTAAACCATCGTACAGATTACGTTTAACAAAATGAAAACTAATTTATGAAGGTGGTGATTAATTTTCTTTACCATAACACATGAATAGAAAAGAAAAGACGTGAACACATTTGACAAAATCCGATGAGAATTACAAATATAACATTAAACATTTAAACTAAATACATGAATAAGGGATAGATAAGTACCGTAACACGTCTTATAGTAATGGGAATTCACACTCAGCAAAACAGTCACAATCGGTAATAAGTCACGTTTGGTAATTATAAGATTAAACGACGTAATGACAAATTACAATCTACCATGCGGTAAAAATGTTCTTAGCTAGCTTGGTCAAAGACACATCGTATGGATCCACCAATTCGTGATGGTGTCCATAAAATTTACGGAGTGTCAATTTCAATCTGTCCTCCTCATAACTTTGTTGGAACAGTTCCTGCGTAAGGAGCACACTCCTGTATATGAAGTCCGTATAGTGTGAACAAACACGAGAATAACGTATCAATTGTGATATGTAAACACCATACGAAGGGGCAGAGGGTATGTTACTGCTGAGAAATGGGAAATTGATAATTGGGAAGTTGAAATCGCCCCGTTTATCATAGATTTTCGTGTGAAGTCGTCCATCTGCGTCAATGTTGAGGAAAAGATCAAGGTAGGAAGCAGTCTTTCTAGTATCAGTAGTATACTTAATTTCAAGTTCACCAGGATACATGATATGTATGTATTGGCTGAAATATGGGTTATTCAATGATAGAACATCATCAATATATCGGAAAGTAAAATTAAAGAATTTCGAAAGGTGCTTTTTCTTTTCGTCTTTTAGAAGGTTCTGAAGGAATTCTGCTTCATACGAGTACAAAAACAAATCGGCCAGCAGGGGTGTACAATTAGTACCCATTGGAATACCGACTGTCTGTTGAAATATAAATCCTCCAAACTCATCAAATATATTGTCGATAAAAAATTCAAGCATTTTGATAATATCATCTTTAGTATATTTTCTGGAAGATTCAGTGTTATTCTTCACAAAATATGAATTATTGTAACCCAAAACAAGACATTTGTATCTACGATTCCCATTTGTATAGAAAAAGTTCTGTTTTATGAGATGGTGAAGTCGGTCTTTCAACTGAACATGGAGAATAGTAGTATATAAAGTAGAAAAATCAAAAGTTTTTATGTTGCTGCAAAATTGCTTTTCCTATCTACCAACCTTTTTTCAGTGTTTCCTCAATGTAAATCTAATATTCTGAATAAAAAAAAGAGGTATATTTTTTTATAGTTTTTTTTCTCGTTTAAGTGTTAATAAAGCATTGCATTTGATTCATACACATAATCAAAATGAAAAGTAATTTCAATTTGAATGGTTTTACACTAGTAATTTTCGTGTCCTTGATAGCTTGTTGTTCGGTGTAAGCCACGGCTCCGTTTTGAAGACCGTACATTGACCTATAATGGTTTACTTTTATAAATTGTTATTTGGATGAAGAGTTGTCTCATTGGCACTCACACCACATCTTCCTATATCTCCATAATCAAAATGAAAAGTAAGTACTCACTACTTGACTTAACTATAGAATGTGAAACAACTTCTTGATGGGAAGTTTGAGTTTCCATACATTCTATCAGGTCTTTAGGACAAGTAGGAGACTCCTTAAGAACGTATAATAATACGCTGTATGAATCTTGTGGTCTTTGAATTAGTAAGTCTAAGATACATTTGTTGCGGTCAGATTGTCTAGGATAGTGTTCTATCTCTGCTCTGTCATCTATCCCAAGGATACATCTAGATATCAGTTTATCAAGGACGTCTTTATCCAAAATGGTGTCTTGTATGATCTTATCATAAACATGATACAATCTGTAGTGAACTAGAAAAAAATAATGTGGTTACCATGGTGATTTACATTAGGTAATGCATGAACCAAGTCTGTTATATAACAATGGTTTTCCATTCGTTTAATGTTTTTGACCGTTTGCTTTTGATAAGGGACTTTCCGTTTAAATTTTCTTGGATTTTTTTTTCACTTTGTAGATAGTTATGTTTAATAATTGTGTATACTATGTTGTCTTGCATAATATAATCATAGAAATGAAACATTTTTTGGCCGACTAGGTTCATGTTTTGCTTCAATCCTTATATGAGAAGAAAGTTTATCCCTCCGAGGCACATGAACTTTTATTTTTGGTCAGATTCCTGTTGCTGCATTTAGTTTTTTCTATGTTGTGTTATGTGTACCGTAGTACTGGTATTTTCTTTTTGGTCATTTTTTTGTTATTTGACGTTGCATGGTCAGTTTGATTTCCCCTTATGCACGTTTTGTGTTTGAAGATTCATTTGGTATTTTTTGCCTCTCCATTTCTCTTTTTTTAGTTTCAAATTTGGATAAAGTCCTTTCAAAGCGTCATTAATGAAATGTGTGTTTTTGTATTTTCATTATATACTGTAGTTAACGAATATTTCAATTCAACCTGGTAACTCACTGCTTAGTTAAGAAATGTTAAAAGTCGATTTGATGGTTAATTATAGCAAATACATATGAAACTAGAGTTTCTAATGAGCTTGTGTAAATCACCTTCGTCTATATATGTATAATCAACAAACGACGTACTCCAACATCTGAAAATCTCTTTTTTTTTTTATCTTGTACCTTTTGTAATGCGAATCATGTAATCTGTTTCGTTTCTCTCTATGTTCTTTATATTTTTCTCAAACACAAAAGAGGGTAAAAATAATGCTAAAGAGTGACGTTTACTTACTATATCGACACGATTTGACCTCGTATTACATCTTGTCTTGCTATTTGTTATTTTGCTTATCTTAGATTCTATGTTTATATATTATAATTTTTATCATACAGACCAAAGGACAAAAAAATGTTGAAAATCGTCATAAAAGGGCAATAATCTCAAAATGAAGTCATTAGACGTTTTTCACCGTATTAGTAGATCATGTCTTGATAATCATTTTTGCTGATATTTTTTTTAGGTTTAAATTTTCTCTTTATCTAGTATAGTTTTCAAAATCATAAACAAACACGAAAAGCATAGTTGAATTTGTCATTTAAGGTCAATAACTCCTCAATGGACAATCGTTGGAGCTACACATAGTGAACATATTTGCCCTATTCTTTTTGTTGATAATGATTTTCCAAATAACAGACAGAGCTCGTATGTTACCCTTATATTCTATCTTTAGCCATTTCAGCCATTTTTTGTTGGTAAGCAAGGTCTTCGGACGCATTTTTTAACAAAGATTTACTAAGTTTTGTAGAATTTGGCCCAGTAATTACTGAGCATAAGAGAAGATTCACTTAAACACGACGTTAAACAATGTTAAACAACGAAGGTGACTATTATGACAGAAAATGGACACAAAGTGTGAAAATAGCCCACTTGGCTTTTTGGCTTGTTGATTTAAAATAAATAGTTACATTAAAATTGAATTCATTATATATGCAAATACCATTGACAAAAACTTAACAGTTGCAGAAATATTGTTCTCGTCTTTTTAAGCTCCAAACAATTTGCTTTTAATTTTAAATTCATGTGTAGATATTAATATTTTTTAGTTACCATTACTGTCTGATTTTACATCAATTTTTAAAATTGTTCTACCCAAACTTTGAAATCAATTTCCTCTATTTTACATCGTTTCTTCTTAATTGATTTGCAAATATTGGTTTAGTTTTATGGTGTTGGCTTTTTATATAACTGTCATTTAACTTATGTATTTTCAACTTTTTTTTCAGTTTTTTTTTTTATCTTACTAATAAGTCTCAAGCTAGATTAGTAATGTACCTATTAATTGGCTGAGTAAATCCCATTCCTCTAATCTGAGTTTGGTCTTTAGTTGATCTTCATGATCCCGGATAGCTTGGAGAAAACCACCTTTGTACTCTCTGTCGATGTAGTGTTCAACAGCCACAGGTACAGTATAAAGGACTGTATAGGCTGCCTGTAATAGGGTGTCCTTCTCTGTTTGTAATCTATATGGAATGTTCTATTTTTTTTATTTGAGGCCAAATAAAATAGTATACATGACAACAATGTATCTGAATTGTAATAAAAATTTAGATGCTTTGTTGAGCACAACCTGATACGACCGCAAAGGTCGAACCCTGAACAGTTGTGAGAGTGCGGACACAATATTCAAACTGAATACTGTTTTGAATGTATTTGGATTGTGATTATATACACTCAAATATGAGTCCACTCCTTAACCGGAAAATTGATAGATAGATTAAATTTTTGACATAATATAGGTTTCTGACACAAACAAAAAATGGTCAAAGGTCTATAAAAATATATTGCGAATCACTTTTTTATTGTGCAATACTGTTTAATTTATGTTTTCTTCTTCAAACTTTTGAAAACATATATGAACCCTTCAAAAACATTTGGAAACCTCCCAATTTTTTAACCCCATGGAGAAATTACCCTTTAACTCAAACCCAACCTTCCCTTTGAGGTATTGATCCTTGTAAAACAATTTTAGAGAGATCCATGAACTTAACCATAAGTTATTGTCTGGAAACAAGAAAAAGGCTTGTTTTAGGCACTTTTTACCCCTTATTCCTGCATGTTTGGAACAATTACAGCAACCTAGCATTATCCGAACCCAAAAAATATTTTAAGGTTGTTTAAAAATCAAGAAATTAAGAATAAATATGTACAAACCATTCTAACTGATTTTACAGTTTGTGTATATGTTGTTGTGTTACAACACTGTCCCAGGTCAGGATATTCTAAGTGGTTTGGGCGCCCTCTGACATGTTTAACCACACCACATTCTGTATGTGCCTAACTCGAGTCAGGAGCATATAAATCAGTGGATGCCGTTGGTTGCTTAATGTCTTATTTGTATTTCGTTCATTGTTTTCCTACATTAATTTAAGCCGTTAACTTTTTTGAATGAAATGTTTCACTTTTAAAGCTAATTATGCAGTATGGGTTTTGTTTATTGCTGAAGACTGTACAGAGACCTTTAAATGCTTACTTTTATATCATTTGGTCTATGGTTAAGAGATATTAATTATACCACATCTTATGTCTTTTTATTTATAAGAATAAGACCAACAAAAAAAGTTTAATCACGCTGCATTTTTTTCCTGTCCCAAGTCAGTACCCTCTTGCCATTATTTATCTTGTATGTTTTTTTTTTTAAATTTAGTTCATTTATATGTCATATTCATTAAACTACAAATATGCTGGATTTTCTTGCTGTGTTGAAGACCAATTGGTGGCCCTTAGATTTTACTGCCAATGAGATGTGCCAATGCTAAACGTTTACACAAATCATACCAAATATCATTGAATTATCATTGGGTAATTCCTAGGCCGCAAACGAAACTTTACACACTTATTATTAATAAGTTCAGTAAACAGCATGTCGAAATTACGCCTCGATATACTTTATCAGGACAAGTCTCAAAATGCTTTTCATAGATGTCTAAAAGAAGGACGAAATATATACTAAATTGTAATCCTGGTACTATACAAGAGGGACAGTCAAACTCATAAATCGAAAATAAACTGACAACGCCATGGCTAAAAATGAAAAAGACAAACAGACAAACAATAGTTCACATGACACAACATAGAAAACTAAAGAATAAGCAACAAGTTTCAAGCAAAGAAACGTAAAATATGCTTTAGTCTTATATTTAAATTTGTGCTTTTCTTCCACGTGTTCCCACAAAATCTCTTCCAATTATTTCCCATAAATGTGAATGAATGCACATTACAATAACAAGGTAATTGCTAACTATATTTGGATAATACATACACTGAATTTTTTTCTTGATTGATTGATGTTTATACAGTAAAACCTGTATAAACCGGCCGGCTACGGGACTATGAAAAAGGGCCGGTTTGGACAGTGAGCCGGTTTATTCAGGTTAATAATTAATGTAATTAAGATTATTGGAACTTCATAATTAGACCGGAATTCGGAATAACCAGGGTCCGGTTTACAAAGGGTATTTTAACAAAGATTTTGAATGGAAAAATATGAGACTTTCATTTTCGGCCGGAATGGACAGGAAACCGGTTTATTCAGGGTCCGGTTTAATCAGGTTTAACTGTATAGTTACCAGGAATATAATTTAGTACGCCAGACGCGCGTTTCGTCTACATCTGACTCATCAGTGACGCTCATATCAAAATATTTATAAAGCCAAGCAAGTACAAAGTTGAAGAGCATTGAGGATCCAAAATATAATAATATAATATCCAGTGGCAAAATTTACTAACAAGAACGAGGCCTTCAAAGAGTTGTTGCACTGGTTTCTAAATGTACCGGATAGACTTAAGTCAAGAGTTAGAAATGTATTTGGTTTTGTACACATTGATATCGTATATTATCTCACCTCAGGTAAATTAATGAGGTTGTGATTGGTTTACCATGGTCACGTGCTGACCATTCATATGTATGGAGTCAATAAATTTCATAGCATAGGGGTATCATATCATCACATCAACTTTTTATGGTGACATCATCTATATACACGTATATATGGTATTGTATGTTATTGATTATCTTTATAAAAATATGGCAGAAAGTCTTGTGCGTGATAAATTCATTAAACGGTTCACTATTGACATGACTGACCCCTTGCAAATAAATATATGTTCGTACAATTCAAAGAGGATTCTTTTGCCCTCAAACCCTTTTGATTTTTTCTAACCCGCTATGGATCCACATAGGGTCATTAGGAAACTATATAATATAAGGTACACGGTGTGCTAAAATTCCATGTGAGACAAAAGCGTATAACCAGTCACTAGCACACAGTGTAACTTATTTATCTTACCGCCTATTAAATATGAATATTAAGATGTATTGCTGTAAACCTTGATATCACAGTTTTACCACAATACTATATGCAGAACATACAATATCTACAGTGAGAAAATCAGCCTATCTTAGACGTGTAAGATGATCATAAAAAAGCTATGAAAATTTTATAAATTGTGAATGACTGTTTTTTACTTACAGATGTGCTTCCATTGTTGAAGAATGTGTCCTTCTTCTTTGAGCTTTTCCTTCAAAAATTAAAGTTGTATATTTTATTGACGTCTGCATAATATTTACTTTTGCAACAAAGTAAAATAGCAACTATATCTAAAAAGTACTTTTGTTATCAATTTTCAAGTACAATCACAGTCTATAAAAATAGAAGTTTGATCAGATGTAATTTTTCGGTGGTATTCATATTTTGCTTGAGTACTGTGGGTGGAAAGGAGGATGTTGATTACTTGTTATGTAGTGTGTGGTATGGAAGGTTTCCTGGCGGTGAAGTGACGGTTTTATTACTTGCTATGTAATGTGTCACGTATGGATGATCTACTGGGATAAGTTATTATTGCATTCGTTGCAATGAGTTAGCATGATTTCCGAGTGAAATAAACTCGATAATGGCGTCTAACAACAGCGTGAACAATAGGTGTTGTCGACACTTTATCAATAATGTCGTATCAAAGCAAATTATTATTGCGAAATAAAGATATAGTTGCTTACTTTTACTACTTTAATTTAATTAAAAAGCCCATTATCAATGTATTTAAATGAATTACTAATCAAAGAATTACAATATAAAAGAATATTCAACTCGTGACAGAACAACACTGATACTTAACTTATTCGCTTCACACATTTGTAAATTAATTTGTTGTTTGGTTGTTCTTTGAAATATTTTCTGAATTCTATGTTTTGTTTCTATTTTGTAACTATAATAATTTTCAGCTTTATATTATGTAATAAGAATGATCTACATAACCATATAACAAGGTTGTTAATAAAATCAAGAGTCTCTGAAACTTATCACATTGTTTGTGTTTTTTTGACAGATGCTATCAAAACCACTCAGATACAGTCGAAATGAATAAAATTTGTGTCAAATCTATTTATCTCAACGTATGTCCTTATTATCTATAATATGTTGTTTAGAGGAGCTGCAAAAAAAAATATGTTTTGCTGATCGCAGCATGATATGACTACAAAGGTGGACTCATGAACAGTAGGGGCAAACTTAGACACACTACTCAAGCTTGATACTATGTGAATTTGGATTGTGCTAAAAAAAAATGACATGATATAGGTTTCTAACACAAAATAAATGTGGTCAAATATTTTACAAATCTAATGCGCAATACTGTGCAATTGGAGATTTCTTCTTGAAACTTTTTGAAATTTGAAAAATGTTGAAAGAAAATAAGAACCCCTTTAACAAAATTGGGACCCCCTTTTAAACTTTTTGAGTCCCCTTGGAGCATTAACCATCAAACGCAATCCGAGTACTTCCTTTGTAGTATGGAACATCGTAGTACAAATTTAGAGAGATTCATACACTTTAAACATAAGTAATTGTCTGGAAACTTTAAAAATGCTTGTTTTAATCTCCTTTTATGACCCTAATTTCCACCTGTTTGGGGCAATTAACCCAAAATCAATCCCAGCCTTCCCTTAGTGATATGGAACCTTGTCGTACAATGTCAAAGACATCCATACACTTACACACAAGCTTTTGTCCAGAATCTACAAAAATGCTTGTTTTGGACACTTTTTGGTCCTTTATTCCTAAATTGTTGGCACCTTACCACCCATAAGTCTCAACCTTGTACTTGTGATATTAAACATTGCGGTACAATTTCAGAGCAATTGGAACATTTATACACAAGTGATTATCCTGAAACTATGAAAATGTTTGTTTTGTTTTCCTTTCAGGCCCCTATTTCCTAAACGGCTTGGACCATCATCCGCCAAATCAATCTTAACCTTCCTTTTGTGGTATTGAACAGGATAGACGGTCAGAGGGAAAGTATAACAGACAAAAAAATTATACCTGACGTAATAATTGCGTGGAGTATAATAACAGACATGCCAGCTCTAATCAGAATTGAACCACTATAAAATGTACGCTTGAAATCAGGACCACCACTACATGATTTTTGGTGATTTGGACAACCACTACATCTAAAATTGGTGGACCTAAATGACTGTTAGTGGACTAGACCATCACTTCATCTGAAATTGGTAAACCTTCCTAAATTTTGGTGGTCTGCACCACCAGTACATCTAAAATTAGTGGACCTAAATGACTTTTGGTGGATCTTACTGACTTCTGGCCCATCACTACATCTAAAATTTGTGGACCTACCAGACTTTTGATCACTTCATCTAAAATTAATAAACCTACCTAATTTTAATGTTGGTGGACCACCTCTACATTTAAATTGGTGAGCCTACCTGACGTTTGGTATTGGTGGACCTACCTGACTTTTGTCCCATATTAACAAGAAGGTTTTTTTTCGTATTGGATCGTCTGATTTGATCATATCATCTAATTGTTAAACCTATAACATAAAATCACATTGGTTACTGCACTTTAAATATCCTCATTCTGTGCAACCTACAAAAACAGTTGAGCTAAAAGATATTTGATATAGTCTGCATGCTTTATATCTAATCAATCAATGCTATGTTTGGAAAAATTTATAGATGCGCTTGTAGTCTAGTGTATTCGTTGAGTAAAAATCACTCTTTATGTAATGTTTGAAAAAAAAATTATTAATGAGATTTTTCAAACAAAATAAGATTTCTTTGTAAGTATGACTGCCATAATGGAAAATGACAGACAGCTAGTAAAGGCATAATGAACCATTTGAGCAAATATAGGGAAAAAAACATTCCAACGATTTGGTAAATTTGTTATGTAGGAAGATTTTGACATGTAGAAAATTATGCTGATTATCTTTACTTATAGGTTTATTTTATTATTGGCGGCCTTGCGTATGAGGATACTCGGATATTATTTACAAACACTATATTTGAAGAACACACTGACAAATGGACAGCACCATATAGAAATCGACATTATGCTAGTGGACCTCATAATGGGCGTTTGTTTTTCATTTGTCATTTTCTGGAACTTTTGTAGCTGACTATGCAGTATGGGTTTAACTTGTTGTTAAAGGCCGTATGAAGACCTTTCATTATCAATTTTCAAACCATGTTTGCTGTTGTGGAGTGTTGTCTCTTTGCAATCGGCAATTTTTTCCATTTGTAATTAAAGGACATAGCTCTAGAACAGTAAAAGTGAGGACACCAAATTCAAACTTCATCTATGTTTTGTCGTAATAAGCTGTATCACAAGTAAGTTTTCTAACATTTGTTTCAGACAAACTAAAGTTAGTGAAGGGAAACCAATTTTAAGACATACCAACCTATGGATGTATAGACAGACAAGGGTAAAACCTAATCATTATAAAAATGTAAGTTAGGAATGACCAGTAAGTTTTAATGATAGGATGATGTACATTATATGTTTGCCATAAAGTAACGGCGGTAGGTAAGAAAAACCTTTTATATGAAACTGTCATTTACTCAAATTTAAATAATTCTTTAGAAATAATTAAATCCAGTGAACCATGAAATCTTGGTTTTTTTCCCTTCACTTTATACATGTCCTAAAAAGTTTATCTACATAGAAGATTAACTAGATGTTAACTCAAATAGTTTATCAGAGTTAACAGCATATTGTGAAAATCATTACTTTATTTAAATTATACATCAAAACGTAAAATGTCACATCTGGTTTTATGTGAAAAAAAGGTTAAACAAAAATTCCCGTGAATTTTACAGTTGTAATTTTTTTTTATACCTGTCCAGGACTTAAGTGTACCAAAAAATCTCAGTCATAAACAGATATATTGGGTGTTCAGATATTTTTTTATTTATTTCCCCAAGGTTCCATCAAGGTATTTCTTTCAAGTACTTTATAAACTTTTTCAGCAATATTCTTACTTTATGCGGAATTCTAAATTTTTATTTTGGAAACTTAAGATGACAGGTTAAATGAAGCTTGTAGACAGGAAGAAAGGGGTAATTAATTGATTGGTTTACTTCTGGTGATGGTTATTATCTTATATCCAATGAAATGTTATGTGAAGTTTTGTCTGTAATCCTGGACAGGATAAAACTTTACTGATCTAAGTCTTTCTTTATTTAAAACAAACGATAATTGTACACAGTCATTCTGAAAAATTACAATTTATCTAAAAAATGAAGATGTTGGAGCAAAATATCTATTTTTTTTCAATCTATCTGGTTGTCTTTAAAACTTTCTAAATTAAAATTAATTATATTACATTTATATAATATTTTTCTATATCATGCACTGCTTCCCCAAACCCTTAAAGATAAGATGAAAGATAGTTCTCTCAGAGTCCGACTAATGTGTTCTTTACGTTGAGGTAGCATTTTATAATACGACCCAGCTCGTCAGTCTGGAGAGAGCAGGTTACATTTCACAGAAAATACATGTTTTATTTTACACTGGTAAGCACCGATTAACCATTCAATCCTAGAATCCAAGAAACTGGCATAATTAATATGGCTGATTACTAATTGAGACACGTGGGTAAATAACATGCAGATGTATATTTAAATGTAGTTTGAAATTTGGTGCAAATACTCTTTCAGTGGCTTCAAACTGAAACGTCTTAAAGTTGGTGCAAATATCGTTGTCCACCTAGTAGTCTTTGGTCTATGTTGTCCTTATTGCACTAGACCATAACATTGACCATATTATTCCCAAACATTTATAGATTAAGAAGTTGTGGTAATAATGCCACTGAAACAACTCTCCATCATAGTCATAATTTGTAAAAGATAACCTTTATAGGTCAAAGTACAGCCTTCAACACGGAAAATTTCCTCTCATCGAACAGCAAGCTATACAGGACCTAAATATGACTGTATAAAGCACTTCAAATAAGAATTTCAACGGTCTAATCAATATAAAAACCGAGAAACGGGAAACACTTATGAAGCACATCAACAAACGACAACCACAGAACAACAGGCTCCAGGCTTACAGCTTACATTTAGGACACATTATAAAAAAAAACCACAAAATTGCTTTATTCTACACATGCAGAAGAAAAAAAGTTCAACAGTTCAGTAATAACAATAATAATAATTGTCATAAAGTTAGATTTCTTACATTTCAGGTTCAGAAAATCTACTGTTACAAGTGGGGTCATCGGGTTGTCTTGCAATATTGATCTGAAATCAAAAAAAATTATAACATTCATTTAGCATACATTATTTATTATATAATAATATTGTATGATTGTCAATAAGACAACTGAGACTCCACCATAGACCAAATGACATGGCACGTTACAACGAAAGCTAGGTGATCGTTTGGTCTTCAAGAATGAACAAAGCCCATACAGAATAATCAGCAACAAGAGACCTAAAAATGACAAATGTTAAATAATTCAATAGAGATGGGCTTATCTAAGTAAATGGCCTAATATTATTAGTTAAATAGTGTGAAGCGAAGCTCGTACCCCATATTGAATTTACTTACCCAGTATATATCGTATTAGGTCACTAGCACACTACTATGTAACGAATTTATCTTACCGACTATCTTTATTTGTTGAATTTAGACTAAAGTTGTCTTATTTGCTTTCATAACACATCTTCTTATTTCTGTGTTAAAGTGTTCAAGTGTTCAATTTTAAGAACCTTCTCCAATTGGTCTGCACTAAACCACTAATGAAAACGATAAATATTTATTATCAACAACCTTGATATCAACAATATTAAACAGAACTTTAATAGTTTTAAATAATCAAACAGTGCCCAAGTCGTAAATCCACAACTCACTATGTATTGAAATAAGCCCCACCTCCCTACTAAACTAATATTGAATATACAC